>NW_027115109.1:1810579-1850753 GCF_000696795.3 Halyomorpha halys
ATTATATTTTTTTTCTCCCTACTTGACTTATTACCTAGTGACTCATTTATATTAAACAATTATTAACGTATTTATACTGTTTTAACGAGTTTTATGTTTGTTTGTTTTTTTAACCATCTTTATGTCTGAAATGTTTGCATATATATTTTAACTTAGTGATTAACATATTTTTTAAATCTTTTTTTAACCCATCAATACATTTTTAACTCGCTTTTTTTTGTATTTATTTATTCACGATTTTGTCATTTTTGCGTGTCTTTGGTGTTTGTATCTATATTTTAACTTACTGACTCTAAATCTTAAAATACTTTCATGTTTGTTTATTTATTGTTATTTATTTATAATCATAATCATACGAGCTATAATTCTATATTTGCTTGCATATATCTATTTATTTATTTATAAGTTACGGTATGAGTCAGCTGTTATTTCTATGTCAGCTGACTGAGGGGATCAGCTGATCGAACGTATATAAGAGATGTACCGAATACAATAAAGCCAGTATGTTACAGCAGTTCAAACGTGTTACATCTTATTCCTTCTTCTTTTTTTTTTGACATTTGACTTTCGCCGATACTTAACTTATATATATATATTTTTTTTTTTTTTAGCTAATTATTATTTTAGCATTCTATTTGGTATCTTTATATTAATAAATCAGGTATATACCTTTTTATATTGATGCTTAATGAATCCTCCATGCAGGTGAAAAGGTCTCGGTATCTGTTTGTGAATTATTGATGAATATAGGAAATATAAGTTCAGACCAACAGAGGCCCGAGAGAATCGAACTGGGACAAACAGTATGGGTTCCAAGAGCGGGAGGCACTGTTCAGGAGGCAGTGGTGGTCTCCGTGATGACAATGGATGCCACTGATGACAAGGCAGTGGGCGATTTCTTCAGTTTCCTCAAAGATATTAACGCCAAACTGCCGGGCCCGCAGGACCCTGCCATAAAATTCGATAAAAAATAAAACCGAAATGGCCGACAAGGGCGCGGGGAAGGTGTCGAATCCGCAGAGAGCTAACAAGGCAGACAGAAACCATCGGCAGGAGCAGTACCACTATGAGCTAGCTCAATACAATTATTATAATAGAAGGAAAAAGTGGTACAGAGCATTATGAACGCCGACGCTCCCAAGCAATGTCCTTTAAAGATAGCCGACATAGAGAAACATTTCAAAAGCCTCTTTGAAAAAGAGAATCTCCGCAAACGTGGGGATTATGAGAAAGGCGCCCCGATCCCAAATTTGGTGTCCATAGATAGTCGGATCGTGAAGAGGGCTATCAAGTCGACATCGTTGGTCCGCACAATAAAATACTTCGAAGTAACACACATCATCAAGTATATTGCGGAGATCATGCTGAAGGTGGGATATGTACCGGAGCCTCTACGCCAAGGAGACCCAAAAAGTATTTCCTCCCGGAGGCCAATAACGATATATTCCATTGTGCGCCGAATCATCGAAAAGGTTCTGGATATTGAACTGAGAAAACAGGTCACCTTTAGCAAAAGTCAAAGGGGCTTCATCAAGGGTCTGCCGGGAGCACATGTAAGCGCCGGAATCATCGACGCGATCATAAAAGATGCCAAAAATAGGAAAAAAGTTTGCGCGGTGGTTTTTCTGGACGTTGTTGGTGCTTTTGACAACGTTGGTCATGGACACATAGTGAGCTCGCTGGAGGCAAGAGGTGTGTCATCCGACCTTACAAATGTGATTGCGGCTCTCCTAACTACAAATAAGATAAAGATCACTATTGGAACACACACGACTAGCCAGATCAGTTTCTTGCGGGGGGTCCCTCAGGGAGGGCCCTTGTCGCCTTCGCTGTTCAACCTAGCAATCGATCATTTGTACCGCAAGCTCTGTGATCAGGAGTTTGCCAATAAGTTTGGATATGACCTGAAAAGTGACCAATAGAGCGTGGTCCTCACAGGATTTGCGGACGATCAGGCTGTCACGGCGCGCGACAGGGGTTCTGCGGAAAGAATAATAAATGGTGTCCAGAGGCTGCTCGCGGAGATTGGTTTGGCAATTAATGCAAAGCAAAATGTGGGTATCGTATTGGACAAAGGAGAGCTGCGGTCAACAAAGCTCTCCCTCGAGAAGACAGAGGTCATCCAAACGGCAAAAGCCGAGGACACCATCAAATATCTTGGATGTACATTCTCGTGAGAGCTAGTATTTGGAGAAGAGGTGGTGTCAAAGTTAAATAATAACCTGGATAGTTGGTGAGCTCATCCCTCCTCAAACCGGAACAAAAGATCAACGTTGTCAACCAGTACTTGTTCCCGGGCCTTGTTTACCCTCTCCAGACTGCTCCCCTTACAATGATACGTCCTGCGGTATTGGAGGGCATTGATACCAATATCCGCAGGAGTATCAAGGCCATCGTTGGGCTCCCCGCTAACACCTCGTCGGCGATGCTGTACGCACCCAGGAGATACCGAGGACTGGGTCTGATCCGGGAAGCGGTCAATGGGAAGCTCCACTACAGCATTGGTCCATTGCCCAGCGACTGTCGAATGTTCCGGATGCCCTATTTCAGTCTATATTCAGTTACGATGCCGCGGCATGTGCTGATAGACTTGGGGTGGATAGGGGCACCAAAGTGTGAGAGCTCTACGACAGTCGTTACCTGAGAAGGCTTTCGAAGAATGGGCCAGTTGCAGATGGCAGGGTTTCGGTTATCGCCATTTCAAAGAGACCCCGAAAGCAAATAGATATGTATGTGACAACAGGTACTCTCGGGGTCAGAATGGGCGAACGCCCTGAAACTTAATATCAACTACGCACCCCTGCGTGGAGTCCCAGCAGCCAGTGGACAGCAAGGAGAAGTTGGGTCCCTCTGTCGCAAATGCGGCAGAGAGTCTGAAATACCAGCTCATGCGCTGGGAAAATGCTCCAACAACTCCCTCCTTATAACACGCCGGCACCACAGGGTCAAAGAAGAATTGATGAAGTTCCTTGAAAGAAAAGACTTCACCTGCTTCGAGGAGGTCTATTGTATTGACACCGACGGATCCGTAATATATGGCGATATTGTCGCGTTTACAAAAGTCGGAGACAAGGATCTTGTCTTGGATCCGACGTTAAGATTTGAAAGTAATGACCTCGAACAGGAAGGTGGAGCGGAAAGGGGAAAAAAAGAAAATATATGAAAAATGCGTCCCCTTCCTTAAGGAAAAATTCCACGGAGAGAGAGAGTTCACCGTGAGAGGCCTCTGGTTTAGCATCGGGGATATTGCGATATTGGCGGAAAATATTATTTTGGACTCCCTGGGGATCATACACCATCACCTGCATGGGAATTAACTCGGAGATTCTTTGTTTTATTTATTTATTTTAATATGTTGACCTCTCTATTTGTGTGTTTTAACGTATTTATTCATTAAAATATTTTATTTTATTAGTACAATTATTTTTTTTTAAACTTATTTATCCATTCAAGTGTTTCCTGTAACCGGCATTTTATTATATTTTCCTTTGAATCTATGTGTTAGTCTTATTCTCGTAAAATGTATCTATTTGTTTGTTTTTGGTAAACTGATCTACTGCTGTGACTACGAATGATAGTCTGATCTCACATTGCCGTCTAATATTGAATTTGTTTAGCGGGTCACTGAAGAGGATCTGGGAGGGCGAATTCCGGAGAGCGAATTTGTTGATCGGGGGTATTAAAAAATTGTGAAATGATGAAATTGGAGGAGCAGAAATGAGAAAGAAAAAAGGAATGAATTGAAACATTTGTATTTGGTGTATAAACCGAAACTGATTGTAAAAGGAAACTGTAGGGGAAAAAAAATGTTTATTATATATTATTATTATTATTAGAGAACGGGTTGAACTACCTCAAAACTAAAATGATCAATACGATATATAAATCTCTGGAAAAAGTTAAAAAATGTAAATTTAATAATCCTTTTACTGGAAGAGTCTTATGGAATTAAAATGGATTTAGTGAATGACACAATTTCTTCCTTATTAAAATACAATAGTTTCATATCATCAGCAACGTTTCGGGAGATTTCCCCCATCTTCAGGCTGCTAAAAAACAAATTCAACAAAACCATAAACATGTGCTTACAATAACACTAATATATCATATACACTCAAAGATGTAAAGATTAAAAAATGTAAAAAGTGGCAACTTAGTGTATACCCTGGTTCTCTAAAAGCTAGAGATGGAAAAAATGCAAGAGGTACATTTTTCATAGAGGATCTATATACGCCAGGAAGGTATATTTTTGAATATTCTAATGAATTTTATTATAATGATGATGAAGCAAGCAAAAATCCAGTTATTACAACAACCACTGAAACCACTGCTACTAAAACTACGATAAAAACTACTACGATCATTAAAAACACCATAATTACAAAACCTAAGACAAAAAAAACAACTCCTATTACCAATCTTTTTATGACTACAACAACCATTACGCCTCCAAAATTCCCTTTAACAACCGCCCCGTCAATTAAAATAATCATGATTTCATCCACTAAAACTCCTATTACAACAAGAAAACCGACCAAAAAAGCCCCCACGATAGCAACCACCCCTTCAGTTAAAATAATCACGATATTCACCACTACAACTCCTATTACAACAAAAGCCCCCTCGACAGCAACCGCCACATCAATTAAAATAATCACGATTTCCACCACTAAAACTCCTATTACAACAAAAATATTAACCCCTGCAACTACAAGAACCATTACGACTTCAAAATCCCCATTGACAATCTCAACGAAATTAATAACTTTAACCTCTACACCGACAATAACCACAAAAGGCTTCGCAAATGAAACACCCCCTACGATTAAAACAATCACATTTCCAAGGACTAGAACTCCTACAACAAGAACATCAACTGCTACTACTAGGAGAAGTATTCGAACCAAAAAAACCAAAACAATCCCTACGACTACCCCTATTAGAGCAAAAATCCTTACGACTACACCAACACATAGAATTATAAAAACAGAAGGAACCCAACATCTATACGACCAAGCAAACCTTTCCAATCGTTGTCACTACAAAAAGGACTACATTCGTTACATAAAAAAAAATTAGTACAAAACGCTTAGAAAGAAGCTGGAGGCAGAAAAACTTGTGTATTAGTCGTCGTAGACGAAGAAAATGGTAACGTTAGACCAACTCGTTACTAATCATTACTTCAACATTTTTATGTTAAAATATAGCTTAACTTCTTACAATATATACTTATTTTAGTAATGAAATTCTAGCAATACAATGTTAGGGAGAGGCTGCAATACTAATACTAGAAAGCATTCATTTGTGATGGGTCCTCTATGATGCAAAAATTGGAAGATTGATTATTTTTGTTGTTATTTTTAGTGTACATATAATAAATAACTGGGATTTTATCATCCCATCTAAGTCATAATTTAAATCTTTATACAGCTTCTAGCAACCCTGCTACTGTCTCTTGGCCAATGCTCTAACTGCCGCTTGACCGTTACGAGCCGACATAACGCGACTAAGCTACTGAGACGTGAATGACAATCATCAGACAAACGTCGTATATTGATATATGTACAATTTCTTAAAAGTTGAATTATTCCTAAATGTATTATTTTAGTCAATAAAGATTACAAATATTCTTCTGATCCACTAAAAGCTTAAGTCTTTACTACACACTAAAGTGTGAAAATCCTTTCAGAGATCCACCTTACGAGGCAGTGAGTGATAATATACATTATTGGGTGAGAGCACTCTACTCTATATTTGGAATTGAAAATTGTGTTATTCCACTCTGTCTTCTCAGGATCTCACCTCCTTCCTATACCCTCTGCTCTTTCGTCAAGACATACAGCGAATACCTTAAGAAGAAGTTTCTGTCCCTGCAAAGACCTACAGCAAATGCCTGTAGAACTTGCCATCACTTTCACGACTCTAAGGCGAATACCTTACGGAAGGGAGTTTCCATCCTGCAAGAATTACGGCAAATACCTATAAAAATCGCCAATCATCCTTTCAATTCTCCTTCTATCTACATATCTTGTTAATAATACCTCATGGTAAGATTTTATCACAGTGCTCATTTTGTTTATTGATTCATAAATGTAAGGGTCTGTTATAGTTTCTGTATCAATAAACCTTTATTTTGACATATTTTAACATTTTCATAACCTAATCCAAAAAGAGAATTATGAATTGTTTTAAATTCATAAAGGATTACTGAACGCAATAGGAAGTTGTATGTGCACATTATTATGAAAAGTGAAGGTCTGTATGAGTTTGTGACTTTGTCTAATGATGTAATCTTTTATGGTATTCTGTCCCAGATGAATGCAAGCTTCTTGTATTGTATGAGGAATTATTGGCTATGAAAATGAACGTCATTAGTATGCATCATCTTACTGATAGAGGGAGTTATCGTAAGATGACTGTTTCATTCAACTCAAAATTGCAGAAAAAATACTGGAATGAGGTAGATAATTTTTGTTTTGACGATTATAACCTTGTGGAAGAGGGAAAAATGTTCTTTATAATAATTTAGTGATTGGGGTAACGATGAGATTTCAGCTAAAGAATATTTTTAAAAATGTCTTTTATTGAAGAGAAATAATAATATCTGCCATAAATTAAGGCCGCTAGGTATTAGCATTCAATTATATATCCATACAATATATACAGAACAAGAAGAATAAAAGTACCTATAAAAAAACAATAGTACATTCTGAACTAAAAGAAAAAAAACTAAATTAAAAATAATAATAATAAAAAAATAAATAAATAAAAGAAAATACTATTACGATGTGTACACATAAAAATATACATCTTTATCAAATATATAATAAATTGAAACTTATCAAGTAATAATAATAATTTATGTACAAGACAAAGAAATTTAAATTTAAGTAACAATAAAATAAATTCACAATATTTACATTCTGCCTGGGGATCTCCGAATCAAGCTTTGCCGCTCGTTTGTTACAGGCAGAGGAGGGCTCCGAAAGATTCCTGCGCTTCTCTTCCAGCCACGTCGCTCGTATTGAAAGCTCTCAGTGGAGACTGAGTAAGAGTGCTTGAGCTGCATAAATCTACGACTCTAAAGAATTAGGAAACTATATCTAGGGAGCTAATGAGGTTAGCTTAAGGGACATTAAAGATATAGTTTTGTTATGGTTAGTACGATGGTAAACAAGATGTAATTTGGTTAATTGAATATGAAAAAAAAATGTTTTATTAGATATAAAGAAGCATTTATTTATTTATACATACATATTTTTTTGACATTACTAAATGACTTTTCGACAATGAACTTAAGTTTGTCTATCGAGGTGTTCGTTTAAACATAAAATATAAATATTTTATGTTTTGTTTATTTATTTTGTTCTTTGCTGACCGCACCCTCCGACAAACTTCTCCAATCATAAAATATAAATAGAACACCTCACACATAAAATAAATAAAAGCACAGAATTTTTAAATTATAATTTCAAAATATAAAAAAGCCTTTTATAAGTTTCGTTTCTATGAAACAGTTTATTCTTAATTATGTTCATATACAAACTATTTTCTGTAGTTAGCAATTATTTTTAAATATTGCTGTTAATTCTTACAATCTGAGTCGTTCACAATTTTTATAGTTTTCAACAAATTTAGTTGTTATTGTGCTAAAAATGACACTCTAAATTCCATCAATATTGGCCAAACTGCTATAATAAGAAGGATATCTTGCATCGTATGATAAGCTGCATTCATGTTGCATAAGGAGCAGATTTCCCGTTTATTCTACCACGGTCGGCAATTTAAATTTAGGAGCTCACCTCTTACTGTAAAAAAAAAAAATAGTCGACTAAAACAGATATTGTAATCTTTATTTTGAAAATAACCACTATTGTAATCTAATTTAGCACATACGGTGTGGTATTCTGCTAATCCCGCCCTTGCAATGTATTAATTTATTTTGTCTTCATTAATGTGTTGATGGCTAAAAAGTCAAACTTTCTTCCCATTTTTCCTATTTCTATCATCCATGTTAATTTCTTTTCAATTATTATATGTGGGAGACATAGGGGATCGATTAGTAGCAATTTTATTATATATTCAATATGTGTTTAATAAGTTGTAGCGAAAAATTCTTCCGTATTAAATTTAAACAATATGTAATTTTAAAGTATGAGTGTATAGATTTGTTAGAACGCCCAATCATTTTTTTAATAATGTACCTTTACAATTTTTGGATCTCCTGGAATTCTCCATGATTGTGACCGGTAACAGAATATTGCTCACACAACGGACAATTCCATTACAACTTAAAGGCCAATTTAAATGTTATGTTAAGTTATTATTGAAAAGGAATTGGAATGTTAAAAAAAATACTTGTGTTAACTATTCTTAAAATCCTAAATTAGCTTATGAAAATATATAATTATTTTACACAATTTATATGTATAATAAACACTAACTATATACATGCAATATAAACAAAAAAAAACACGGGAAAATTTAAATATTGAAACTTGTAGAGAGACAGTCATGAAGCTCAATCCATGGAGACATAAAGCCAGGGTCATGTGAACTGCGAGCCTTAGCTCTCTACCTCCTTCGCGCTCCTGCTCTCCTGATAGTAGAGCTGGTCAAAATTTCAACGCTTTCTGGATGCGTTGAATCCAATCTCTCTTTGTCTTCCTGTATTATTTGTTTTGTTTTTTATTTACCTCTCTGCCTGAACCAAATTTACGTTTCATTATTGATGATATTGTGTAATTATTAATAATAATTAGGGCTAGGATTTTTCTAGTCAGGAATTGGTTCCTGAAAATTATAATACTAGGAAAGAAAATACCTATATACTATCCATTGGTACTATCCAATGCTAGTGAGTTACAGGAGTCACTTAGCAAGTTACATAGTGCATGTAGTTTGGAATAGGTGAAAGTCAAATTTCATTTTAAAGATATTTTGTTTTTTATCACACCCATTGTTATTCAACAAGTTCTAATGTAAATAAAAATAAGAAATATTTAAAATGCAGATGATGTTGATGCCAAGTCACTGAAAAATACTATAAAATTATTTATTTCATCTTTGGTAAATAATAATTTCTTCTGAAAAACAAAAAACTTTAATAATGTAAGAGTAAAAGAGTGATATAAGAAATATAACATAAAAATGTAAAGATGATGGTACATAAACAATAAATTTTTTTAAATAAAAACATCAGGAGAATAAAGATAAAAACAAAATAATTAACTAAATTAATGAAGTGAACAGAAACATCAAAATATATATAATTGAAAAGATCTATTAATTTAATTAAATGAGGTGACATAATTACTGTTATAAAATGGTAAGCGTAAAAGGTAAATTATTATTACACATTACACAAAAATTTAATGTAAAAGGAAGAATGTAGCATGAGTAAAAGGTAGAAATGAGAATCATATAAGAGCTTAGAAAAAAGGATTTTGGTATATAAAAAGAATAATAAAGATAAATGATAATATAAATTTATTAGAAAATAATCAGACAATAGCATGAAAATAGTTATATAAAGGGGAGTAATAAGAAGTATTCTTCTCTCTGTCAAGAATACTGAAGTCCAAAAAAATCTCTAAAAACTTGAAATTGAAGGTGTATAATGTCATGATAAAGCCAGCTCTCATACACAGCTGCGAGACCTGGGCTCGAACAGATACCCTAGAAAGCAGAATCAAGAGATTGGAATGGAAAATCCTCCGTACAATTACAGGAGCGATCAAGGATCAGAGCCTTAACACATGGAGGAGAAAAACTAAAAGTGAACTGCTTACTGAGAATGTTCAATCAATATCTGACAAATATAAAGGAAAGGAGGTTAAGATGGGTAGTATATATGGCTTGAAACAATCCATTAGGACGCCTCTACACAACAATGAATGCCAGTATAGCAGGCAAGAGACCACATGGAAGGCCAAAAACCAGATGGATAATCAGAATAAAAAGAAAGAGTTGCATGCAGCAAATTGGAAAGTAGTCCAAGACAAGCAGGTGTGTGGAAGGCTGTTTCGGGCTGTCAAAGATCTAGAAAGGCTGTAGGGCCAACTGAATTAAAAAATAAGAAGTAAAGAAAATAAAAAATACCTGTTGGGGTGAGAGGCCCCTCAAATGGCAGTTACAGAAATGACTGTTAGATTAATTTCATAAATTGAGACGGGAAGTACAAAAATTGGATTGAGTATAAATATTTCTTATAAATAAATATAGAATCCAAAATAGAGTAAAATAATTATGGTGAAATAACATGAAAATAAAAACATAAAAATATGTAAAATAGCATTAAATTAGATGGATAATATTGAGAGGACCATTGGTCTAGTAACAGTACTTCCTAACAAGGTACTGCACCCCTGACCCTTCATGGGTTATAGTGGTACAGATTTAATATTAATTTCAATATTGAGAGGAGGAAAAAAATAAATTTAAATATAATGAGAATAGTAACAATATAAAGGTGAAATGTATTGGTGAAGAATGTAAAGACAATTAAATTTAATGGTGGAAAAATAAATAGTAACAAAATCATTATAAAATCTGTTAATTGAAACAATGTCAAGTTCTTGTATAATCTTGAAGATAATAACACACTTATTTTCAAAAATATGAAATGAAGATGAAATAAGTAATGAATGAAATTGATTAATTAAAATTTATAAAATAAAGAATTACAGGCTATTGAAATGTGGAAATACCATGAAAGTATTTTGATATACTTAGAGAAATGATAGTTGGGGTAATGTCAAAAATAGAGAGGGGAAGCACAAAGATTGGGTTGAGGATAAATAAATCTATAATCCAAAATAGATTAAAATTACTATGGTGAAATAACATGGAAGCAAAAGTATAAATAAAAAACATAAAAATGTGTAAAATAAAATAAAAGCAAATAGATAATATTGACAGAAAAAAAATTACCACAAAACTATCATTCACTGTATTAAGATAATATTAATTTTAAATAACTTCCCATCTTATGCCATACACAAGCTCTTAAACTATTGTTTCAACCATATTTCATCTAACCCTCCTCTCAATAACCTCCTTCCATTCCAATATATCCTCCATTATATCAATTCTTCCCATATATCCTCTTTTTTACTGATAACATACATAAATTGTTATGATCAACCGTACCTTCCTTATACTTTGGACTTAAGTTCTAAAATAAACTCTCTAACTTTATTTCTAACACTAAAGATCATATTCCTATCCGTTACCGCTCCAATGTTGTCTACTGTATTCCTTGCTCCTTCCCTAACTGCAATTCTTCCTATATAGGTGAAACCAAAAACCATCTCAAAGCCTGTATTTCTCAACACAAATTGTTCATAACTTCCAACAACCTGGCTTGTATTTTATTTATAATTCTTCCATTTATAATTTATAATTCTATTATACTGACCTATTGTCATTACATTAGTATTTAAATTTTAATTAAGTTTTTTAATTTTGTTCTTATTTTATCTTTTTGGACTTGCCTTTGTCATTAGCTTTAATATTATACTTTAACTTTGCATTGTTTCAATTAACATATTTTGTCATGACATTGTTACTATTATGAATGTAGATAAAATATTGTTATCATTACCATACTGATAATATTATAAATAATAATAATGAATCCCATCTGAATTATTGAGGCTTATTAATTATATGAATAATTATAATATGAATTATTTAATGAGGCTCACGAAACCCCATAGATCTAGATTCTAGATTAACTGACCATATTAAGATAATAAATAAATAATGCTAATAAAAAGTTATTATATTACTAGTAAATTAGACCTGTTGTTATGCCCTGTATTGTTCAAAGTATGTTTGTCAAATTTAAAAAAAAAAATGTGGTAAGGTTTCTCAAGTTGATAATAACAAATATGAATTTTACATTTTAAAGATACAACAGTTTAACAAAAGATAAGGAAGCCGTAAGAGAATCGAAAACGTTTGGACAGTCTTGGCTTGTCCCGTTCGAATCTATTTTTCCTTTTTAACCTTTAGTTATTCATAAACTTTTGTATTACTTTGTATTTGTAGATGGTTTATTATCACTAAAAATGAGAACTGGTTATTTTAATAAAATAAACAAAATTAAAGGTACTTTAGAGGAAGATTTTTTGAAAATTCGGCATTTACGCCCAGTTCGACTATTACAATGAGAATAAGACCAATGTGGTACTAAAGAACACTTAATTGATCATTAATTCACCTAGTTTAGTCAAAATCACTGGAGCTGTTTAGTAAGTAGAAAATCAAATATATGTGAACTTAATAAACAGGAAACATAAAAAAAATAAACTGTAAGTAAATTACAGATAATCAACATATGTAGTTAACAAAATAGAAGAAAAAAAAAACATGTAAAAATTCTTTGATGAATTAAATTAAAAAATATTGAAATATTAACCTAATTCTATCATACAATTTTTTTTTTTATTTTTATGTCAACCCATGTTGTAATCATTTTTTTATTTATAACCAGTATTTTAAAGTGGGCATGAACTTGACATCATCAACTAAATGGGATTGCCAAGATTATCCTATTTAATTGTTGTTGTTTTTTTGCTCTTTATTTTTGATGACTTTGCAAGCAATAATAAATTAATTATCCTTGCGACTCAATTTCTCAAATATAAAAATTAATGAATTCTGGGATTGTGATGTCAACACAAATATGGTATTTATTGTCCCTTTGAAAATGAATGTATAACAAAGCATATGTATAAATACTAGGATAAATAATAAAAATATCATATTTATCCTTATTTTTCTAATTAGAGGTATTTCAACAGCATATATATTTTATTTGAAAAAGTTTTACAACGTACTAATGAGGTTTCAAGTCCAAGTTTTTATACTTATTTTATCAGCTTTATGATAATTGAAATTTTATAATATTACATAAAAACATAATACAAAAGAAAAAAGAATAATAAGAAAAACCTCGAAAAATATGATATATATACATATATATGATTAAGTTATTTATTGTAAAATTCACTCGAGTCTTTTGTGTTTATACATTTTATAAGATGATTAAAGTTTTAGTATAGTAGAAAACATCCGTTAATGTAGACTGTTTTTATTTGATTTTAAAAAAGGAATAGAATTGTACTCATTTAGTGCGAAATGCATGAGGTAAACTTGTCCTACATCCTATGGTCAGGATAGTTATAATTTTTTTTTTAACTTTTAAGTATAAAATTATGTTTTACAGAATTTTTTTTAATAATCTTCTTTTGTAAACATTTTTTATAAATATTTTTCTATCAACCCTTTTTTGAAATTATTTAAGTTAGTACAAAGTATTTGTTTGATCCCACTGTCTTACTTATGATCAAATATAATCAAAAAATTAAGAACCTTTTAGAGAATAAACTAATTAACCATACCACTTACTATAATTCCTTACCTCATTGTTTTACCAACTACTCATAATTCAACCCAGAAACTCCCTTCGCCTCATCATATCCAATATTACTGCTCCTTCCTCTAAACTCAGTAAATTCCTTTTACCATCTCTTTGAATCCTTAGCCATAACAACCCTTATGATATTAACAACTCTTTCCAACTTGGAGAACAATTAATAATTCTCCAATTCCTGATAACTTCATTCTTACATCATTTGATGCTGAAAGCCTATTCACCAAAATACCCATTTTTATAAAGCACTTAAAAAAAAAAAAAAAAATGGATCAGCACAGAACCTATCTAGAATCCCTTGAACTTGGTTCCTGATTTGTATATATCATCTTTCAGGAAAAGATTTTTCTTCAGATCTCTGGACTGGGATCACTGGGAAACTCCTATTCTAATAATACAAATAATGAATGCACTCTGAATTATTAACAAACTATTTCCTTTACCACATGTCTTCATTTTTTGTTATAATCACCAAATTCTTTTTGTTATTACTTATTTTGCCAGTACCAGTTATATGTTCCCATATAATTTTCCCAGGTGTATTTTTTATTATTCTTTCTACTGATTTTTTTTCATTACATCATGGTATTATCAGTTCTGTATTCACTTTTTTAACCTCACATTTTGCTGTATCTGAATTTTCTCTACTTTGCTCAATAAAATAGCTTTATGTTTCTACTTTATAACTTATTTATTTCACTATGAATCTTATGATTTATTACTTCGCACAATTCAATAGCTTTATACCTGAATTTTATTATTTATTTCATTTTTTTATTAACATTTAACTTTCCATTACCTTTATGATTGTGTTGTTCAACTTAGTATTGTTTTCAATATTCTATTTTATCATGATTCTGCTACAATTCTCAATCTAGATAAAATGTTGTCATCAATATAAATAAGACAATATTTTATTATCATTATCAAACTTAAGTTTATGTTTAGTTTTCTTCCATTATATTTAATTATCTGTACACACTCATAGCATTTTGTTTTTATACAGTTACTACCTGATTATAATTTTATTTAATTTTTGTTTTATTTATTTACTTTTTTATGTGTGTGAGGTCAGAATGAAGTTATCAGGAATTATGGAGAATAACTAATTCTTCTCCGAGTTGGAAAGAGTTTTTAATATTATAAGGGTTGCCATGGCTAAGGGGTTTTGAAGAGATGAGAGGAAGAATTTACTGACTTTATAGGAAGGGGCATTAATATTGGATATGATGAGGGGGAGGAGGTTTCCAGGTTTAATTTTATTTGAATTAGTTGAATCCAGTAGTCGGTAAAACAATTTTTTTTTATTGCAGATGGGAAGTGAAGTATACTGGGGTATAGATTTACCTGTCAGAAATAAGGTTTGAGACAATTATCAAGAGGTCAGGCAGCAAAAATAAAAGATCTTTTGCTATTAACTTGAGAAATAAAATCTACCAGAGATCAAATGAAATCTAATAGGGATGAATTGAAGGAAAGTCTAACAATCAAGTTCCAGGACGTTGAAAAGGAATAGAAATTACAAAGAAGGTCAGAAATGTGGAAAACCACCTGGAAGGTCTTAACTCTGATTTGAAAAGGCGGTTAATGACCATAGTTAGACGATATGATGGTGAAGTGGATTTCCAGGGACAGGAGGTCAAGGCTGTAAAGACCAGAGAACCACGGATTTACCTTTAACACCAAGAAGGGGCGCTCTCAACTTGGAAGGAGATGCCTCTGGGCCCGAGCAAGGATCAAGCATCCAACTGATGTCGGAGGATTTTCATGGGCAATCTATCAGCGGCAGTTCAAGGCAGCATCCTCGATTATCGTCTAGAATAACCAGGAGGATAGACTTCCCTAATCCTTTCTAATCAATTATCAGGGGAGATTTTCTTTACCTACTTTAAATCTTTTTATTTTAGTCCTGATGAAGACGTACACTGCGGGTTGAAAAGTTCGCTGTCAATAAATAGTTTATAGCTATTTTGTTCTTCTTTACAATAGCTCTGACTATCTCTTTCTAAGATTATGATTATTTTAAATAAATAGATATGTATAATAAACACTATATATTCACATTGAATATAAAAAACATCAGAAAATTTAAATAATTGACAAATGTCGAGAGAACACGTAGTCATAAACTGTAAGATTTGCATGCTTTAGCTCCTTATTTCGTCCAAGCTCCTGATGGTAGAGCTTGTCAAAATTTTGTCGCTTTCTCTCTTAATTATTTTATTTATTTATTGATTCTTTTAAACCTTTTTATTTTTTTTTCTATCATTAGGGAATAAAATCTGCAAGAATTAAAGATGAAAATATTTTCGGATGTCAATCAATTAAATTGTGAAAACTTGTAATTGTATGAGTTAGAAACCAAACGGGATTTAAACATGATAAATACGTGCATGTGTATCTAATAATTTTAGAACAAATATGTAAATTCAATACAATTATTTGGTACCTCCATTTTTAAATGTGTTTATTTATTAAAAAACAAAACAAAAAATTTGTCAATGGATGAAATATCCGTCTGTCGAAGCCTGTATGCAATTTTAACTACAACACATAAGCAACAAAACTTTTAAAATAATAATATATATGTGTGTGTTTTTTTCTTTTTCTTTCTTTTTTTTTTCTTACGAGAGTCGGTGGAAATCTTCAAAAGACATAGGCCCGTACCTATCCGTGTGTGGGAGTTTTACCCACTAAAACTACTGCCTTACACCTATTCATTCCCCTCCACGGGATCGCCGTTAGGAATTACTTCATGGAGAGAAATGGCTGAGTGCCGCCTCGCTTTCTCACATGGTTTTCACGTTTCCATGCTAGTCACGTCTTCTAGCCCTCTCTTCCTCTCTCAACGTCTTGAGGACGACTGTGGTGAATCTCTTCACTGCATTCCAATACTGGTCTGAACGTAGCATATAGCTAACAACGTTTTCTGGTGTGATGCGTCCTCCACACAATCTCTGCAATTCGCTTCGTTGTAGGCCCACCGAAGACAGCCAACCTCGGACCGTAGAAACAGCCTGGTCAGAGATAAGAGTAATTTCTTCCAAGTACTTCGCCGCCACTACAACTGCAACGTCATCTGCGAATCCCAAAACTGTAGCTCCCTCCGGCATTGTCAATTTGAAGATTGCGTCGTACATGACGTTCCACAGAAGAGGCCCTAATACCGAGCCCTGTGGGACACCACCAGTCACCTTGTATTTCCTTTGGCCAATGTCTGAAATATAAAACAGAACTCTATCTTTGAAGTAGTCTGTGAGAACTCTCATAAGATAGGTTGGCACCGCCATAGTCCGTAGGACATCCGAGGAGCTGCATCGTGTCTTTACATTGTTTCTTAAGTGCTATTTTGTAAGGTCTGCATCCACCTCATCCTATTAATGGCTTGTCGAAGGTTCCTTCTAGCTCTCTGAACTCTTCTTTCAACACAGAAAACTCCGGCAAACGTCTCGCTCGCTGGTAACGTTTTGCTTGGTCGCAACACCGGCGAAGATCGTCAATAGTATTCGTCTACCAGTACACTGAGGATTGATGTTTGCCAGGCTTTGAACGGGTCATAGCTGCATCATGAGCCCCAGATATAAAAGAGGTTATTATACGCACCTTTTCCTCGGCTGACCCTTTTAATTCACACTCATCCTCTTGCATTAAAGTGAATGAAGCGTCATCAAAAGTTTTTGTATTCCAGCTATTAGTCTTCCATCGACAACTCTTCTTTCTTGTAGGCGTATGCAGAGTAATGAATATAGCCTGTTAGATCACTGTTTGTATAAAATCTACAAACCTTCCAAGTAGCGATCCGATGCATGCGTCAAATCAATGATAGAAGATCTTCCTGCTCTTGTGAACGTCGGGTTTGTTCCAGTTTTCATAAGGATCATATTATTTAGTTGTGCGAAAGCTTCCAGGAGAACTTCACTACGTCGATTTCTTATTCTACTTCCCCATTGCGTTGCCCATGCGTTGAAATCACCAGCTATGATAGATTCTGGCAACTAGCCTCTAAGGCAATGCGATCCAACAAATTCTCAATGTCTTCGATTGTGATACTGGGTTAGGCATAACAGCTAATGATGTATACGACGTTGATCTTCGCCCATACAAATTAACGTCATTACTGAATGGAATTACAGGCCCAAATAGCAGCTTTACCACTGACATCGGATACCCACGATTTGCCATCCAGATTTTATATTGTTCGCAGAGAATAGCGACATAAATGTGCTGTTCCCGTACCGTTTGGCAAAGGAGATACTGTGCAGCTTCGCAATGGTTCAAATTCAACTGGAGTATCCTCATCTACGATGTTGTTGGATTTGCGTCATTGTTTTCAATACTGAACGGAAAGCTGGAGACTTACTACTTCCACTGGGGTGGTCAGCATCTCCATTTCCCGCACATAATGCGCATTGAAGTTTCTGGCCACAATCACTAGCTTTGTGACCTGCTTTACCTCAGTTTTGACATAGGGAGGTCCTATCATTTCCTACACAATTCCGAGCTATCTGTCCATATCCCCAGCAACGAAAATGCTTTGGAACTCTGAGTCTTTCACGTATACGGCTAACAACCAGTCCTACTCGGAACTTTCCTTGAGCCATAATCTTCCTAGCCTGGAGAACCGGTAGTGAAATGACCGCCGTTTGCAAACCACCATAAGATTCACGAATGGATTTTACTGCTGTGATGGGCACTGACACCCAGGAGAGGTTTTGAGGCCTCCTCTTTGGTGGTAAGATCATCCAAATCTCGCAGCTCGAAAAGGGCCTCCTCCGTCCATGTACGCTTTTCTGCCCCTTCGCCAAGCACACCCTCCATTGAGCTTTTTAGTGCAGCAAGAGATCACTCTTTCTTCCGGTCCAATTGGAGTAAAAGGTCGCCTTTATTAATTTTCCGGACCTTCGTGATTGATGAGACCATTTTCACCATTCCGGATCTTCTCTCACCTTTCGCAGGACATCTGGGTAGGACTGGCTCTACATTATTTTTATAATGACTGCATCAGGCCTGGGTGGCTTAGGGCGAGGTTTCTTCCTTGATCTTTTTCGAACTTCTTGGGATAGCTCCTCCTGTTGTTCTCCACATTGAACTGCATTAGATCTCTGAGGCGATCTACATTATGATGCACAGCTTATGCGATTTTCTTCTTATTTTTCTTTTTATTGCCCTCCAAAGAAGGTGTGGTTACTGTCCTCTCTGACTTTACAGCATTCTTCCTCGGTGGAGTGACCTCCTTCGTTTGGGTGTGGCCATCTGCAGTTTCGATAGGGAGGGCAGCTGTTTCCCACTTTTCAAAGTATAGTTGAATTTCGCATGCGAAACTCCTTATCTTATCATGGACATTATTCTTTGTGCGAATGAAGGAGAGAAGCCGCTTAATTTTGCTCTCAAGATTTTGCATCACCTCTGCTGTGGGGTTAGTCTTGTGCCATTAGATGCTACAATGGCCAAGTCTCCCACCATTGCACGCCGGGAACCCGCTTTCGCATTGATCCCGCATTGACAGTTTGAGTGGTTAGGGAGTTTATAATGGAAGGATAGATATCTGGTTCGGGCTAGATAGGTTACAAATGGAATTTAAGGTCTTTGTGGATGATTTTATTTGCGACAAAATAGGGAGCATTTAGGATTTTACGAAGGATTTTGGATTGTAAGGATTGGATACGAGAGGAATTCGAAGGTTTGGTGGAGCTCCAAAGCAAACGCCAAAACAAATTTAAACTTTATAAATAAACTTGGAAAGATCAACTCGAACCGATGCTTTATAAATAGAAAATCTTTCACAGTCAGAGTTTCTAATTTACTGTTCAATATAAACTTAGGTCAACCTACTTTACAAGAGACTAGAATATCACCAACTTATCCTTGGGGACATCCTTTCCTCAAAATTCGTCTTTCCCTTAGAAGGCTACTCAAAAATAACACTCCACGATTTAAACATGAATGTCTTCGACTGCAAGGCAGATTTGAGGACTCGGTCTTTATCTATACCGATGGCTATAAGAGTAATAGATGAGGGAGGGCCTCCATTGTGTGCAATAATCAAAAATATTTTCTCTGTCACCTAGAGTAGCTATACAGCTGAACTAGTTGCCATTTACAAGAGTTTAAATGTTTTTTATTCTACAAAAAACACTAAAAAAAATTATATAATAAATAAAATCTGCAAATAGATACGGCATTTCAATGTATTTCTTCTGAACCTCTGGGCACTGCGGAGTAGCCGGTAACGAACTGACTGATCGGACAGCAAAAGTGCGGATTTCTGAACGCATTCAATTCCGATGATTTCGTTGTCTGCGAGATGTCTACATTTTATTAAAAAAAATTTTAAATAACAAAATTTACCGGAAAGATTTTTGACATAATAATGGAGCATGATCCATTCATAGACATATATTTCCATCTAATGCTCAATATAAAATAAAAATCCAATTAAAAAAAACATGGTTCAAGGACCATTATTTTATTGTCAATCGTTTTAGTAATGGATTTGAATTCAGTCACAATACGACATTATTTAAGTAATTGTTTGGCAACACTAAACGGTTTCATAAATCTTTAGAATTAAATTTCTAGAGAAAGGAAGACGATAAATTAGAGAGAAAAGATTCAAACTCAAAAGAGGTGTGTACCAGTTAAGATGGTCTTAAGAGAAACAATATTTTAATGAGCGAAATTCTACTGCTGGTGACCCGAGGGTCATAATGGTCGAAAAACAAAAGAGTTTACCGGAACAAGCTCCACCCTGCTCCCTTACTCGGGGTTTTCATTTAAAGTATAACAAATTTCAGTTTTAAACTAACACAATTAAAACTGTATACCTTCATAGTTATATGAAATATGTTAATGTTTGGATATATAACAAAATGTTAAGTTGGAGGGTACACAATGGGCTACGTGTTGAAAGTGAGATACGGGAGGTGATTAAGAAGGCTTATTGTCCCAACACTGTGGCGTGTTCTTGGACATTTCTCGGCTCGCTTTGTGCTAAGGGACACCCTAATGCATCACCTCAAACAAAGCTACCTGAATCAACTTTCCCAGCAACTTAACAGGGCATGTCCTTTCAACAAAATAACCTCCGTGCAAAAAATAAATTGTTTTAAATAAAAGAATGAAAAATAATTCACTCAAGATTTTAGATTGATTAAGCTATTTCCAGTCACAGTTGATGTCCTTCGTTTTGATTCGAAAATAATATTATATAATATATATAAATTGTGGAGTTAAGGGTATAAAAGTCAATTGTGGAAGAAACCTTGGAGTGCTTGAGAAAGTATCGCAGTACAATGAATGTAATTATCAACTAACAGATAGTTAGGTTTGGTTTTGTGAGTTGACAAGGTGCAGCCCCATCAGTAAGGCGCTCAACTTAGCGCGGGCTGCAGCACAGTAAAAAAAAAAAATAAAAAAAAAATTGTTGATTTTGGGAGTGGCATGCGCCAACCACAGCGCACTGCCCACTGCTCCCGTACCCCGTATGCCAGAAATGGCAAGGGAGGGGGATATAAAAAAAGGTTTTGTGGTCCTGTTACATATTTATGAGTAATACACTAGAATATAAACTATGAATATTAAATAATAAATTAAAAATTACTTTGTTTTATTGTAGTTAAATACGACGCTATTCAGTATTATATGTCAAGAATACTGAAATCCTGAAAAATCTCTAAACATCTAAAACTAAGGGTGTGCAACGCCATGATAAAGTCAGCTCTGATAAACGGACTATATCAGGTACCCTAGAAAGCAGAATCGAGAGATTCGGAAAGTTCTCTGTATTTTACAGGGGCGATCTGGGAACAGAGCCTTAACCCAAGGAGGAGAAATAACTAACGGGGAACTCCTTGCCGATACTGGTCAGTTAATATCTCATGATATGATGGCAAGGGGATTAAAATTAGTGGGACTTAAGGCTCGAAGCAATCCATCTTGCAACAATGAATGCCAGTATAGTTGGCAAGAGACCACATGAGAGGCCAAAAACCAGACGGATTGACAGAATCGACAAAAATACGAAAGAGCTGCATTCGGCAAACTGGGAAGCAGTAGCCCAAGACAGGCAGGCGTGGAGAAGGCTGGTCCGGGCTGCCAAAGACCTACAAGATCTGTAGAGCCAACAACAATAAAAAACTATACTACATATATATTATTATATTAATAGTAATACTTTTCGATTTAAAGACAATGAATTCACGGCTTACGATTTCATGAATTGTCTTATACTTATTTTCCAATTTATTAATATTAGAGATATTTATTAATGTTCTATAATGCCTTTAATAATTTATTTAAGGTAATATTAAATTTGTTAATTTTAAAGTCAAATTCTTTTCACCAATTTTAATTAATATAACAAAATTTACTTTGGCTAAAACCCGATGTTCAGGAACAACAATTTAAATTACCCATTATAGTACATACTTACATACTCAGACTTCTAAGGTAGGGGATATTACATAATATTTATAAAGATGGCTGTAATTATGCGGACTTGGAACGGTTATTCCATGGCTCTCTAAATCGAAATCCCCAGCCTGATATTATATATTGATTATAATTTTATATTGTAAAATTTAATATGTCTAATTAAATATTAGTCAAGTTAAAAATTTAATTCGTATTAATCTAATATTTTATTTCGCCAATAATATTTACATAATGTACATTCATATCAGTATGTAAATTGATTATATTACTTGTTATACGTTTACTTGTTACATATTACGTTTGTAATTATTATTAACTGTTTTTAAACTGTTTTTTGTTAAAGTAGTACTTTAGGTTTTTCAATGTCAAAATTATGCTTGCAATCGATACAATGGGTAGATAAATCTATCGAAAAATAATATTTTTTATTTCTGGTGTTGTCTAATTCTCTTTTTTTTTCTTGGTTTGTCTTAATATACATATATTTGATATATATATAATTTTTAAAATTTCTTAGTATATCGATTTTATCTTTATAGTAGGTGTATTAATTTTGTAATTTATTTATATTTTCAATTTTCAAATTTTAACGTTTATGTCTTTTAAACGTATTAATACAATTTTATTTTTAACCTGGAAATATGTTTTTGTGTCTTGTATTTTTTTTACGAATGAAGAATATTATTATACCTAACACGCCAAATTCCAATAACAATTTGTAATTTTTTTAGCCTCAATTCTGATCGCAAGGAGCATTAAAAAAAATCCTAAAATAATGCATTTAATTTAGATCATTTACATAAACCATTTGCTTAATACACTGTATAAATCAATGGAGAAACTTTCCCCTCAGGCATCATAAAATAAGGCTTAATATCTCTCTGAAAACTGCCAGGCCATTAGAGATAAAATTCTTCCTTATTTATACATCCGATACGGTGGTGGAAAAAAAAATTATATTGCCTAAGGATGTGAGCAGGTGGCGAAAATCCTTAACCCTTAGGTTCGGCTGGTCCTTACTTTATAGCAACTTGATAAAACTCCACTTAAATAATTAGAAAACAAATTATTTCTAATTAATTAATTTAAATCATCATCTAAATTATTAAAAGTGAGTGTGCAATCCATTTAATAAGGTCAGACAATTTGTTTGAAAATTAGGGGTGGTGGCCCCAAAACGTTGATTGATTTTATATATTTTAAATAAAGGAGAATATGGAAAGTACAATATATACACTATTCTATCATATATTTATAGACAATGGTAATAGGGATAATAGAGCACATTTACACCATATTTAAAATATATATAAGTTAAATTATCACAAAATAAGAAATAGAAGAAAAAAAAAACTGAACCAAAATTAATTGAAAGTAAAATAACATCATAGACAAATAATTATATATATATATATATACAAGATGGTTTATGGAACAAAAAAATAAATCTGTGATAATAAGGATGATCAAAAATAGCATTTTCTTCTTTTTCATTTTTTTTTTTTTATGGACGGATTCATTGAAAGGATGAAATAATTCATAATTTTTTTTTAAATTTTTGTTTTTAAATTTAATTATTCTATTTATTCCTTTTATCCATATTTAAAAGCAATATTCATGTATAAATGGGGTTGATTTAAAAAATATTTTAAAAAACAGCCTTTTACAACATTAATATTTATATTTATATATATATTACATAATATAAATAAAATAATTACTACTCTATTTAATCCAAATGTCTTTCTTTAACATCAGAGGGTGAGTATTTAAGCCTTGACTTAGAGTAGTTCAGGGGATCGCCAAGAGATAGCATCTACATCAGCAATTTCATACTTTTTGTTTTAAAGCCCACGTTTTAAAGGGGACAGTAATGTTGATAGTGACAGCTGTCGCAGCCATTAACGTCGTGTAAACAATGGCATTTGCTGTCGTGGTACTACTGCCGTGCTGCTCACTTGATTCACTTGGTAGTTGTACAATTAAACTACCTGTGTGGGAGTAATAAGTGATAGTCACAAGTAGACGCCTTGCCAGATTACTATCGCACTATTATAACACTAATCACATAGCTTCTTCTTTAACCAACCCACATACCTTACGGTGTCTTGGATCCTCTTTATCCTTTGCAAACTTCTTGACTTTTCTAAGAGTGATTCTGTTTCTTGCCAGATCCGATGCGAGGTCCTCCTACTTATTCCTCAGTCGTCCACGTGATCATTTTTCCTCAGTCTTTGCCTCCCAAATATTTTTTGGGAATCTATTGATCGGCTTTCTCCGCACATGATGGAACCACGTCAATTCTCTTCTATTTATATTTTCTATAACCGGTTCTTGCCCTGTTTTTGTCTAATTATCGTCTTTCCCTTTGGATCGAATCTATTTTACCGAGAACTTTCCTGAAATATTTTATTTCTGCGGATTGTATACGACTTTCGAATTTTTCGAACCTAAGGTATACTTACAAAATTGAATGTTTCTAATTTGTTCTTATGAATGATGAACTTGTTTGTTGTATTTAATCATCAGATTGTACCATTATAGCTGTTTCAGGTTTGGTTTACAATCAGTGTGTTGGCAAGAACTATCATACTATCTCACTCTTGTAATATTACCTCACCTACTGTCATGCGGTAACAGGTTTTTAGGGACAATTGGTTCAATATAATGTTTATTTTGAGAAATTTGTTGTTCAATGCTTGGTATATAAATAAACAGAGAATCCACAATAATCAAGGCTCCATAAAAGACAATAAACTGTATTCCATACGCTGATAGAATTATTTTTGTCAGTACCGAAATACAATAAGTTTATTTTAAAAATGATCATTTATCCAGATAGGGGTGTAGTTAAAAAAATATGTCGGGGTACGAGGAGAAAATTTTGAAAAAAATTTAAATAATTTTGACCGGATTTCCCAACTATATTAAAATATTTTAATTATCCCAAATATACTATGAGAGATTTTTTATTAATACTTAACTGAAATATAGAGAGCGTCGTAGCTCAGTAAGGCGCTGTGTTACCATCTTCCGGGTCAACCTTCCTAGTCGTTTCTGATAGGGGGCGAGTTTCCTACAGGTGAACAACCTATTCTTAACTGAGTTGGAGGGTCAAGTTTTCATTGTGAGGGGTGACTACGGGATAAAAAATTTGACTTTTTTTTTTTTTTAATGATCCCCTTTCTGGTCATTTTTGACATACGAGGAGTTATCTACAGGTGACCAACCTATTCTAACCGTGATGGGGCGTCAAATTTTTCATTTTGTGGGACCACCACTCAATGAAAAAATTCAATGCCTAACCACCATAGCTACGGACATTCCTAAAACATTTGACCTTCTCAGGCTGGATTCTAACCGACGTCGCTGCATACTTGAGGGGCGGCACAGTAGTAAGGCACTATACTACTAACTCGAAGGACTCCTGATGGAATCCGGCTGCGGTAGATGAGTATTTATTCTGTAACTGTAGCCGTGAGTCAACCCTGTGGGTTCTGGAGCCCTCCTGGAGTCCCGCCCAGCCTCATAAAGTGGGGAAAAATCCTGATAGATGAGCGTGAGCTTGAAAAAATCACCTCCTTGTATTACCGTTGTTATAAAAACAGTACTTGCTTACAAAGTACTAAGCCCCTGGCCCTTCATGGTTTATAGTTGTTCAATTTATTATTACAATTTATTTTTTCAAAACCTAAATGTGAGGTGACTAATTAAAAATTAAAAATCTTTGTAGTCCAAAGTCAAATTAGTTTGTTCCATACATAATTAGTTTGTGCAGTAATAATTTAAAACCAATTTGCTCAAAAATCAATGATATAGATTTCAATCAATCAAGATTGATGATACAAATTTAAAAATATGTATAGAATAGAATAGAACTTGAATGATGTGAAATAAAAAAAAATTAAAACATGATAAACAAAAAAATTAATTAACTGAACTGGCGGTCTTATAACCAATAATTGAACTTAATCAAAACAATTTACTGGTGTGAAGGCCACCACTGTTTAAGGAATCTAGTGTATTACATGCTGACATAAGACTATAAATCTTGTTCAGTTTTTCTTAGCTGCCGAAGAAAAATAAATGAAAAAAGTGCAGGGAAAAATGCTTGTAAATATTTCTCTGTTAGCTTTTGACAGTAGAGGATGTGGAAGAGGCAGTTAGAGATGAATTCATTAGAGAAACTGGAGTTTTCCTGGATTCTGAAGAATTTTTTTTCTCTTAATTAGTTCAATAAATTATGGATTCGAAAATATTAATCTACAGACAGATTTTAATTTTTGTATGCACCAATCCTCAACTACAATACTACTCATCACATCAAAATTAACATCACTCATTAGACACTGTGAAAGTGTCTAATTTTATGATGAAATGTCAGCGCACATAAGACTGAATTTCCTGAGGCTAAATCACATTTGGGAAATATGTCTGGTTGAAATGGGTAAAATGACATATGATTGGACAGAGAGGGGGGAAAGGGGTGAAAATAAAATATGATTAAATCGAATGGGCAATATCCCTTACCAATAAGTAAAATGAATCTGGTTAAATAATGTAAAAGTCCAGACAAAAATAAGTATCATATTAGGATGAAGTAGGATTTATTCAATCATAATTAGTACTTAATTAATTGAAAATTAAAATCTGTATCGCTAAAACCCGTGAAGTGTCAGGGGGTTCCGTAATTTGTAAGAAAGTACTGTTAATGGACCAGGGGTTGTGCAAGGAGGTGATTTAGTCAGAGTCATGCTCGACCGCCAGATTTTTACCCAATTAAGGATACCCAATTTAAGAGGCTGAGTGGACTCCAGCCGGGCTTCAGAAGTCACACCTACTGTGTAACAGAAAACAATTTTCTGCCCAGCTGGATTTGAGCTCGGTTCCTTGGAGTTAGTAGCCACGCGCCTTACCCCGGCTAAAAAATCTGATCTAAGGGCGACGCGGAAAAAAATCAGATTATTTTGGGAGCCGCAAACCGAAAAAGATTTATGAGTTATTGCTGAATAACGTAATTATTTATAAATGATACTATTTCAATTGCTTTTGTATTATTTTTATGAAACTGAACAATCAATTTAAGTCGCTTTTTCCTTATAAAAAATAGGTTCATAATCGTTTTAATTATGAACAATTCCAATTAAGAAGGATCCGTTAACATGATGCCTGTTAAATTTATAATATGAATTATAAATTTTAGTTCTAAAGTAGCACTTAGGGATTCTCTCTTCTGACCTAATACACTCTCTCTAAACGTTGTTGATAAGATACTGAAAATGTTCTTTCTACAGATGTTTTGCCTTATTTTAAAGCTAACAATAATTCTTAGGATTGTTCGGGGGAAAAATAACACAAAATAACAATCAGAAAAACTTAAATAAAAACAACATATCTATAGCAATTTAGATAAATTATATTCATTAGAATTACCGAATTCTGCTCGCTCTGGGAAGTATTTAATCCTTCCTACAACAGTGTCCTTTTCAGTTGCTCGGACATTCAGTTTGTTGATAATAAAAGTAAAAAAAAAAAAAAAATATATATATTGCTAGCACATAAATGAATCAACACTTCGCAAATTCCGACATAATAAGGACAGAAAAAGACAAGATCACATGAAGAAAACTGCACACCTCACATAAAGTTGAGTACCTGACTAACTATTTATTATATAACTAATTATTTCATCACTTTTACGGGTTAATGAGATAATTAGTCTCAATCTATTTAAAATCCCAAACTTAACATTTTATTACACACAAAAAAATTATTGAATCTTTGGGATGTTATACATACACATTACATTATAACTAGTAAAACAATAATTTTTCAACTTATAATTATATTGTATCATACCTATTACAATAAGATGAGATGGTGTACTTCAGGAAAAAAGAAAATTTTAGTTGTTCAAGGAAATATAATTGTATAAAACATCAAATTTTTTTGTGGATTTTTAATAAAATATATCAGTTTTATTTCATTATTGAATCTTGTTTTACCCTTAGCTTGGCTATACGTCAGCGCACTTTAAAGCAGTTAATTCCTCTTTTCTTTGATTTTTTTTAATACATATTTTTATTGCATAAATTAATAATGAAAAATAATTTCAATACTCTTTTTGGATACCCCTTTATACAATAAAATTTTATAGATACAATTACATCTTACAAATTTCTCTTTTTTAAAATTTTTGTAAAATAAACCGAAGGGTGGGAAAACAAAATATTATTTAATTAAGATAAAATACATATCATTGATTTATATTTACGTTAATATATGTTTACTTCTTGTATGATTAAATCTACAGGTTGTAGATTTGGTATAATTTCTACGATTAGAAGGTTGAGATGAGTCGGAGTAAGACTGGATGAGATTATATGTTTTATATGTAATCCTTCATGGTGTCTATACCTAATTCAGTGTGGATTTTAGATGTAGTAGTGTAATATAGATAATTATTAACTTCTCCTTGATTACATCTAACAATTAGATCAGTCTCAAGTATAATTATTATAATGATGAGAGATAGTTGACTATGGATGAATTATATGAGAAGATGGTTAGAGGATGCGGTCAAAATATAACACAAATAAGTTGAAATAACTTTAATCGTGCCAACGTTTCAGCCAGATTTTCTAGTCTTCATCAGGGCTGTAAACATGAAATCTGACAGCCGAGTCATATATCTATATCCGAAGTTGAGAGGAGTTGAGAGGAGTTGACTTGGCTGTTAGATTTCATGTTAACAGCCCTGCTGAAGGCTAGAAATTCTGACAGAAACGTTGGCACGATTATTTAATACTCTTGAGTATTATTTAAACTCGTTTGAGTTATTGCAACTTATTTATGTTATATTTTGACCTTACTCCGCCAACCATCTTCTCCTTATATAATTATTATAGCATTTACTTTAAACGTTCATTGTATTTTACTTATTGTTTATATATATTTTTTTTAGATAAATAAACTGATTGTTTTTAATTGAACGATTGCAATCCTTAGTCTGAGTAAAGGAATCCGGTTCCCGTAACTTCTGGCGTGCTCTCCGATGACGCCGCCTTTTCCGGCAAGGATATTCTACTATTGGCTGATGGGTATTAGCTCAAGTCTTATTTGTGACATTTTATGTAAACACACAGAGGCCGTTTTGGAAGTAGCGAAGCGGCATGGAATAATAAGGAGCTTATTAATTTCGTCTTAAGGAGCAGGGGCCTTGGAATTGCTGTGTTTTGCATAGTAACTGGGGCTCCTCTGAGATAACCCCTAAGCGGAAGTACCTAATCCTGCCAACCCTCTCTCTTACCCGATTTATAAATTATCTGGAATTTTAATTGTTATAATTCCTCGTGGGAGGTGTTACCCTTCTGTCATAAAACCGGATTGGGTGGGCGACGGAATTCACTGCCTGGAGGGTAAATTTCTCGTAAGTCCTCCTCCCCACCGATAGGATTAGATATTGGAATTTTAAATTTATCTTATTCTGGCCCGTAGACAGTAAGAGTACGAAGAAGTCTCACAGTTAGCTTCAGAAAGCCAGATATTAGACTGTGGAGACACAAAAGTGAGCCATACGAAAATTGAAGTGAACATAATAGTACAAGAGCCCAAGAGGAGAAACAAGCAGTTATTTCACCCCTATTTTTGATTACTTTAATAAAAATTATGCATAATTAATAGTCTAAATTGATGATTCTGCGAGCTATAGGAAGGGGGAATAAAAAATGGAACTCAGAAGTTAGCGAATTCATTTTGAGAAATCTATATCTCAAAAACCATTCTACGTACAGATGTCTATTGGCACTCAAATTAAAGGTAGTCCAATGTACTATAACGTAGTCTATTATTTTTATCATCGTAGGAGTAGTAGTTTTTATGATATTATTAGTATTTATGAATAAATTGATTTATAGTTGTTCGGACAAAATTTCATGTGTTAAAAAGTTATATTCATATCTGAATATCGTAAACACTACTACCCCTACGAAGATATGTGACATAAACTACTTTATAGTAAGTTAAATTAATTTAGTTTTTAGATATGACAGAGATATGTACGTCTTGTGGTTACTGAGATACATTTTTTCAAAAATCAAAAATTTTACCCTAACAACTAGAAATTAACATTTTGTGAATTCATTTTGTCGAATATCATAAAAAATACTACTCCTACGAGATAAACTTTATGAAATACTTTATAGTACATTTAACTAGTTTTAATTTGAGTGCTGGCTGACATCTTATGGTTCCAGAGATATCTTGTTCCATAAGATGGATAGCGATAGATGACTCAAAATAAATTCACTAACTACTTTTCAGGACATTTTTTTATGAAATATTGCTTATTAAAAAGCTATATATCTGAAAATATTGAACGTAAATCGCTCTATTAGGGCTCATATTTTAACAAATTTAATGTACTTTAAATGATGCCCACTTACTATACACATTTATAAATAAAATATATACTATAAACAAGTTTTGAACAATTCAGGTACAATTTTAACGTTTGCCTATTATCCTATGTTTGTTATATTTGTGGATTATCTAAGAGGTAAAGAAGGTCTTCCCCAGTATAGAAGCTATAATTGATTTTAAAGTTTTATACGTTTGGTAGCCCTGGTAAGCATTTGTATTGTAGGCACTTGTTCTTAGAGTCACCGATTCTTGGAGTCGTCTGATCTTAGGTTATCATACTACACACACCTATGTAGTGTTTCCTGCGATCGTAAGCCTAACAATTATGACATTTTACTATTTCTCGTTTAGAATACGATTTATCAAGAATTATACTCGCATAATAAAGGTCAGTGCTTTTATAAATAACCTTGACCCCAGAAGTTCGCTCTAAGAATAGCAGTAGGGATATTTTATTCTTTACTCATCGATGTCATTTTTATTTTTTTTAAAAAATTATTATTCGGCGAACTTAGAATTACATTGCTGGTGGTGCTGATGAATACAGTCACCTCGATCGTTCTCTCTTGGTGAACATATAATGGTATCTCTTGGTATGTAGATATACCTCAATATCAGACAGAAATTTCACAATTTTCTGTACCCTATCTGGGGTGTAGGACATTAATTTTATTTCGTAAGTGTGACTCTGAAAAATGTATTTTTCTGTGCTAAGTACTTTATTCAATTATTAGTTCAATAATCCAGAATTATTTATATTCCTTATAAATTGTGTAAATTATATGTACGTTTAATTTAATTTATTATTTATTTAGATATACTTAGATCCTTATTTTCCTCATTGTGTTTTATTCTATCCTATTATATATTTAGTTTCAATGAACCTTTCTTTTTCATATTAGATGTCACCTAGTATAATATTATATATAATCTTTTCTGATATATAAGACTGATATTTATTTTCTCAACAAACCAATTGGTAGCCATGTTATGCCTCAACACTCTGTATAATATCATCAAAAGTCCAACGTTTCGGCCAAATCGGAAATCCTCAAGGACAATCTTCAATATAAATTTACAAATTATATATTTGACGTGAGATGTAAATTTTGCAGGCAACATTTTGCAGGCTATTCTGCCCAGGTCATTAATTACAAGCCAAATTACCCTATTTGGTCACAATTTCTTTTAATTTTAGATCAACATAACACTATCTAGTAGGATCCATAACTGTTTTGTGGTATTTCGTGAACTAAAAAATATGTGAGTAGGGCGAATTCGAGTTTTCGACGGAACCCACGCTTTCTGATGTTTTCGCAATGACTTTATATAGCACTTGCTACTTTATAGAATCGATTTTTCATATTTTTTTATTTCTCAATAACGGATGTATTGATTTTGATTAAACTAAATTATATCAGTGCACAATAAAAGTTGTTTAACATCAGTTCCTCAGCTCGCAGCTTATATCTAAAAACTTAAAAATTAGAATTTAAGGAACTATTATCCTTCCCATTGATCTTTATCAATGCGTGACGTGGCCTCTTACACTAAGGGATGAACAGCGTCTCAGGGTTTTCGAAAATAAAATATTCGGACCTAAAAAGGATGAATTAACGGTAGAATTTAGAAGATTACACAACGCTGAATCAAGGGACCTACACCCGGTAAATATAATTCAAGTTATAGCATTGCGGCGTATCAGATGGGCGTGTAAAGTTGTAGGGCTTAGTAATGAGCTTAGTAGCGTAGGGATCCCTAAAATGGTAATAAAAACTGAAACAACGGGTAAATGTCCGTGGGTTAGACCGAAACGTAGATGGGAGGATTTCGTTAAAACTGATTTAGTGGAATTGTGTTTTGAGGGGCATCACTGGAAGGATGTATGCAGATTGCGTTTGGTGGTATCGGCATCGAACCTTCGGGTTTGTTCAGACATTATTATTATAAGCACTATGAAGTGTAATATAAACAAACAATTTTTTAAAGTTATAATTTGGTTACACCGGCTGTTATAATATAATATATGTCATACAAAATATAATATTTTTGAACCGTTAAATGATTTATCATTTACACATAAATTATTATTAAATTAAATTTATTAATTTAATAGTAGGGTATGGGTCATTGATTTATAGATTAGTAACAATAAATAGTTTTCATTACATTAATAAAAATTCGGGATGAAATAACTTATTTTTTCTCCCTGAGCTCTCGGACTAAAAACTAACTCAGCATTTATAGATCGTTAGCTAGAGTGTATATAAAAGAAAAAAAAAATGAAAAATCTCAAAGAAACGACAGCGTCCGAAGGCCTTGTGCAGTTACGTTTTTTATAGATGTATACGATGGCGCTGGGTTTACACGATAAGGCTGAGTTAAGAGGATGTGTGTAAGTCCATTAAATTATTAGGGTTGCCCAGCGTGGATTATAAAAAATGCTGACGCATCGCCCTGACAAAGATAAAGAGGCAGGCCACCAATATAGGCATCATATTGATGTTCCAACGTCCCTAACTAATTTTAGCTCCCTTCTAATATAGCATACGGCTATTATTTTTAATAAAGCGTCATTTTTTTCATCCTGTACCCCCGTGGAAATAAACAGGTGTGTGTGCGGATCATATCTTCTCATTACAGATCACAGCTTTGAATAATATTTGTCTTGCAAATATCTGTGTCAACGACTATTATTCCAGAAATATCTTAAAATTATTTCTATACAGTTTAAATCTTAACATAACGGATAGTGTAGCTATTGAATTATTTACAAGAGTTTGCAACGTAAGAAAATTCAAGATATCCGAAAATTCTAGGATTTCAATAGATTTGAACCATCAATCTAGATATAACAACTAGAAAAAAAAGTATAGACGAAATTCGAATTTATAATTTTTTTCATATAATATGTATCATACAAGATCGGTAATGGAATGTTATGTTTCTTAATACAAAGAAACATTATTGGATTAGATTCCAAACAAATCGAAAAAAATGAAAGTTGACCATTATAAGCAGTAGAATTTAGGTACTTTTATGATTACTTCTTTGCTTCTTTTCCTCCCCTTTACAATAGTTGTTACAGAAACAATAGTAAAATATATGACTTACAATGTACTAAAGAATGTGTTTTTCAGGCATGCATAATTCCTATTGGGGTCTTCCTTGGAATGTGAAATATGATTTTTTTTTTCTTCCGCTGATTGAATTAGCTGAACGTTAACCGTTTGGTTATTCACTGTAAGGTATTTGGGATAGTTACGGATTTGTTGTTTGGAACCTCACCACGTATACCGATTACTCAAGTTTGCTTGCAGTTAATAATAACCCTTTAATTCCATCCCAAACTCTCCAATTCCCCAACATAGCCCTCGAAGAATGGTTTAATTTGCAGGATTAAAATAAATCCCATCAAATCACCTTTACCCCTCGTCGTAAACCTACCTGTTTACAGTATCCTTTAATAATCTTACCCCTGTCGTACAGATACGCTACCTTGGACTACAACTGGATAAACGAATAACCTGGAATCGTCACACCAGACTGAACGTCGATTCCGACTTTTACAGCACTTACTAGACAAAGGTTTAAACATAAAAAGCCAATCTGGACATACGGGGTTGAGCTTTGGGGCTCCACTAAACCTTCGAATTCCTCTCCTATCCAATCCTTACAATTCAAATCCTTCGTCAAGTGCTCAGAGCTCCTTACTTTGACACAAATAAAATCATGCATAAAGACCTTAATGTTCTATATGTAACCGATCTAGCCCAAACCAGATGGCATTCCTTCCTTTATAAACTCCCTAACCACCCAAACCCACTAGTTTCTAATTTCGCTTCCTCTTCCATTCCTGACAATCCTCTGAGGCGTCTGAAAAGAAGATGGCCACGAGACTTTCTAATGTAAAAATGTTGTTATAGTGATACGTTATAAACTTACATAAAATAAACTGGATGTATCATTATGTAAATTTCAATAAAGATACATAAAAAAAAATTATATCCTAACAAAATTGTTTGTCTAATTTTTGAGTTTTCAATTATATCTATTTGTTTAGTTTTTATTATTAAGACCATATATTTCTGTTGTGTGGCTCAGTGGTAAGGCTAACTCCAAAAACCCAAGATCGAATCCGTCTATGGCAGATAATCATTTAATCTGTGACTTTAATTATGAGTCAATCCTGTGGGTACGGATTCAACCCGGCCTCATAAAGTAGGTATCCTTAATTGGGGGAAAATCTGGCGGTCGAGCGTGATTCTGACCAAATCACCTCCTTGCTCAACCGTTGGTCTAGGAACAGTTTTTCCTTACAAACTGCTGCACCCCTGACCCTTCATGGGGGTTCACCCCTTTTTATATTTCTATAGCATTAAAGATAAAACTATTTCTAAAACATAATATTTTTTCTAATTTATGGGTTTTCAAATACCACCGTTAGGAAGCCAAATAGTTCGAGCAATAATCGATCAGAACATAAATATAACTTTATCTATAAATCTAAGTATTAGATAAAATCTGATTTTTATTTATTTTTACAAGAAGAAGCGGCGGTCAACCATGAAAGAAGTGTCCTTTGACAGGGGAGCTAAGTATCCCAAATGCAAGGTGTTTAACAGTCACATCAGATACACAACATTGTGTAATTCGATGTGGAATTCTAGAAAGGACCTCGAGAACTCCCCAGCAGTGAATTGCAACAGAAAATGTTAATTGAATTGTTTTGCCGGGTTGAGAATTAACATTCCAACCGTTTCTTCTTCTCTCGCCCCCCTTGATTGCAAGTATTTGTCTACAACTACAGTGCTTCAAGGAACAGCCCAAGCATTACAACTTCACATATCCAACACTCGTTCGACTACACTAATGTCCCCCTTCTAACCTAGCCCCAAGATAGAGGATACGTATTTCACTGCGGTTTAAAAAGTTAACAAACCACCCAAAGTAGAATTGAAGTTATTGTCTGCTCTTTCTTCTAGAAATGGTCTCTTTAACCACTCTTCCTATTTATGTTTATCAATATTATTTTTCCTTTTATTCATCTTAAAACTCATATACAATTTTAGAAAAAAATAAATAAATATTTCTGTTACTATTATTAAAATAAAGAAAAATTGTGATTTATATTTTATACTCCTTATAATATACTAATTCCTTAAACGATTGTGAGCATGTTAGGAAGAGCGTAAAAAACTGCCAGGTTAGGAAAGGTATGGGTTCGATTCCAACAACGATCAGTTATTATTTATGCTTGAAGAAGTTTGTCGGGGGGTGCGGTCAGCAAAGAACAACATAAATAAACAAAACCATATTTATTTATTTTATGCCGACGTTTCGACCGTAGTTTCAGGTCTTCATCAGGGCTATAGAACAAAAGAGATAACAACTACATTTAGAGTAACATACAATGGAAAAGGAATAGTATACAAACAAATTTAGAATTATGTTATGTTAGAATTATGTTAATGTAGAATTAAGTTAGACAAACTTCTTCAAGCATTAATCTACGGTCAACTATCTACACCTCATTAGTTATTATTTATGTATGTTCAAACCGGTCTCGGCTTTTTTCCGATTCAAACTTCTGTCCCCATTGCTTTAATTTTCTCTCCTTTAAATATCAAGTTCTAATCAAAATTTAATATTTTGTATTTATCCATTATTTATTATTGCTAACAATGAGAACTGGTTATTTATTCCAAATAATCGAAATTAAACGTACTTTGGAGGTAAGTTTTTTAAAAATTCCTCATTTAATTCCTGTTAGACTAATAAAAAAAAAAAAAAATGGGTGATACAGTCTCACTAAATCAAGTGAACTTGTTTCAACGGTAATGTGAGAATATGATAATCAAAGCAGTAATCCTCCAAGTATAGTAATCCTTATTCTTACCACGATAAGCAAAATTAACAGGTTGCAACGAAATGATAAAACAGTGATCTAATAAAAAACTATTGTAATAGTCGTTCGGATTACATCGTTGGAACGTCATAACACTTACTGATATGTACTAACATATCGCTGCAGTTTTCTTCCAGATTTCGAAGTGTGCAAGTTAAGGAACCGGTATTATAAATTTCAACAATTTCCCCTTGCCCAACTGAACCTATGTCACTTTAGACATATGGTTGCATATGTCCACATTCTCTTATAATTTTATAGAAAAAAGGAACCCAATAAAATCGACTAGGTTCTAAGAAGGCCCCAGAGACCCTTCTAACAGCCCTTTCAAGCCTTTAGTATCCTGTATCAATAGCAAGGGCTGACACTTAGGCAGGTACATGCTGTCATCTCACAATGGACTTGCATCAGTCTAACTATTTTATATTTAACACATGAAAGTTAGTTCTCACAAGATCATGATTCTTACCCCAATTTCTTGGAAGCCTCACACCCAGCTTCTAGTCACGCCTTTTTCCCCCTCCCAGATATTTACTTCTAATTTCATAGGCTCTCTAGGCTCCGCCTAATTTCCTAAATTATCTGATTGGTCCAAACCCCTTCTCCTATTTCACTATTCTTCCTACTCCCTCTTCTCAAGTGTACATATATATTTCCTAGTCAAGATAACTAAGAAGGAAGAGAGACACTCTGTAACAGTAAAAGTAACATGTAGTTCTTGTAAATATGTTAGAATAAACTCATTTTAGTCTTCACTGATTTTTATGTTATTTAATTTGCACATCGCGGTCTGCTCTTGTGATCTCGGATAACAATAGTGCTATTGTTCAGTGTAAATTCGGTTTGTAGAACAGAGTGAAGCTTCCTGTCGGATCGGACTTCAGTCAGATAAGCAAAAATAATGTTTTATTAATTTCTTCTGTTTTATTTATATCTAAATTTCTTAAATATTGACAAACATCTTAATTATATAGATTTTATATCATATAAGTCCTAATAAGACATTTATATTAAATTTTTTATTTCCACTGTCTATAAAATGTCTTTGTGTTTATTATATTCTTTCTCACCTATTAATTAAAATCATAACTTCGATATGAATGAAACTGATCCATCCAATCCTAATTCAAAACGGAAGAAAGGAGACAGAATGAATGATGCTCCCGACAATATTAGCCAATCTTCAAATAATAAAATAATGCCAAGCTATATAATCATTAGCAGAAAAGATAACAATAGTTTTAAAAATGTATCCCCTTGTTTTATTAATAAATTCTTTTTTAACACAGTTGGTGATGTCAATAATATTAGAAAACTGAGAGATGGGAACTTATTAGTTGAAACAAGTAACGCAAAGCAGTCTGAAACATAATTAGCAATCACGAATTTCGCGGGTCAATTTGAAGTAGAAGCAAGTCCTCATCGCTCACTTAACTATTCTAAAGGCGTGATCCGGTGTTTTGACCTACAGTTTGCTGCAATTGAGGAGATAAAAAATGAACTTAAAGATATTTTCTTTAGAATTAAAATAAAGAGAAATGGAGTTGAAAAATACTTCCACACATACATATTATCTTTTACAACACCCAAGCCTCCCGAAAAAATTAGAGTGGGATTTTTAACTGTCAAGGTCGATCCCTACATTCCCAATCCTTACCGTTGCTATAATTGTTATGGGTATGCATATCCAACAAAACGGTGTAAAACAAAGCAGTTTGTACCAACTGTGGTCAGGCCCGTCTTACAGAAAACTCGATCTGCGAAAAGCCACCAAGTTGCATTAATTGCTCTGGAAATCATAACGCCCTGGACCGACAATGCTTTATTTTTAAATTACACAAAGAAATCAAGGCGATCCAAACAATTAAAAAGGTCTCTTTCATTGAAGCTAAAAATATTCTAAGGGAACAAAATCCGAATATATTCTTAAAATCGTATGCAGAAGCTGCGAAATGTTCTGAAATCATGTTACAAAATGATAAAAGAGGAAGATCTAAGAAAAACAAAACCGCAAGTAAAAAATAATTTCCTAAATTAACGATGATTAAATTTTTACTTAATCCACATCTCCTGTATTTTTTTCCCACTTTTTATAATTAAATGGCCTTAATTCAATGGAATTGTAATGGTTTAAAAATTCATTTCAATGATTTAAAAATTATAATAAATGACATAAACCCAATCTGTTTAGTTCTTCAGGAGACTCACCTTTAACCACAAAAGAACATAACCATAAAAGATTTTGAAATTTATCGAAAGGATGACAGAACCTCAAATCATAGCTGTCGCGGAGTTTTAATTGCCGTTCATAAATCCTTCTATTTCGAACTAATCCATATTAACTCTCACCTTCAAGTTGTAGCAGTTTCTCTCCATTTAGGCTTCACATTTTCCGTTTGTAATATCTACCTCCCACAAGATCGGTTAATTGAATCTCAACATCTGATAGATATATATAACCAACTATCTCACTCAGTTCTATACATAGGAGATTCTTTTTCTAAATTCCGGGGAACCCACCTTTCTTAGTTCCAGGTATGGAACGTTTTCCGCCATAGATCTTTCTCTTTGCAGCTCGAGACTCTATAGTGCTATAGAATAGAACGTTCTGCCGGATCTTTACGGAAGTGATAATTTTCCAATCCTTATAAAACTTTCAAATAAAAATCGTTCATTTCGGACGAAACCCAGGTGGATATTAGATAGGGCTGATTGGTCTCTCTTTTCGTCCGTGGCTTCTCCACCTCCCATTCCTCCAATCGAATTGAGTATTCAAGACAGATGCGAAGCAATTACAAACACAATCTCACAATTTCAGAATGAAAGTTATAATACGGTTTTACAATATAACCTTCCATTTACGCTGTGGGAACTCAAAAATATTTTAAATGCCGTTAAAGGATCTTCACCCGGTCCGGATAACATTCACTACGACATGATAAAAAACCTTCCACGTAACACCCTTAATTGGCTCCTCGATTTCTATAACTGCATATCCATTGGAGAGTTCCCAATTACATGGCAAGATTCAGTGGTAATTCCAATATTGAAACATGGGAAAGATAAACGATTACCTAATAGTTACCGCCCTATTTTTCTGACTAGTTGCCTATGTAAAGTCATAGAACGGATGGTAAACAAAAGACTGATGTGGGTAATATAAAATAATAGCCTAATTCAAGCTTTTCAGTCTGGATTTCGCAAAGGACGATCTACATTAGATCATTTAGTCACTTTAGAGACCGAAGTCCAATACGCATTTATCAACGGACAACAAGCGATTGCAGTATTCTTTGATATGATGAAGGCATTCGATAGTATAAGCCATACAGCCATCCTTCAAAAATTAACGTCTGTGGGAATCAGTGGACAAATGTAATGCTTTATAAAACAATTTCTCTCTAACCGTAATTTTAAGGTTCAAGTTGGCCGTGATATATCACAAAATCATTAACAGCTCAATGGTGTCCCCAGGGTTGTGTTCTTAGCCCCACTTTATTCTCACTTGCCATAAATGATCTAGGGCTCAATTTACCAAGAGGCGTCAAATCTTTACTGTTTGCTGATGACTTAGCGATTGTTTACAGGTCGGAGAACATAATTACTATTAAAAATAAATTGCAAGAAGCCACCGACAGAATTAATCACTGGTCTACATCTATTGGCTTACAAATTTCCACATAAAAAACAGCATGTCTTCACTTTAGCCGAAAAAGAAATACGCCTGTCTCTCCCGTACTACATATAAGAAATTTAACAATTCCTCACAAAGATCATCACAAATTTCTAGGCCTTATATTTGATCATAAATTAAGTTGGGAACCGCATATTACATCATTAAGGTCAGCTGCGACAAAAAAATTAAATATACTCAGGTTTCTTAGCGGTACATCGTGGGGTTCGGATCGGTCTACCATGTTAAAACTTTATACTACATTAGTCTGTTCCAAGCTAGATTATGGTTCTTTTGT
>NW_027115109.1:1851503-1861674 GCF_000696795.3 Halyomorpha halys
AATATTATTTATTTATTTTTTTATTTTATTTATTTATTTATTTTTTACTTTTATCATGCCATAGGGGTTGATGACCAGAGGGTTTTACACCTTTAAGCAACAATCAACAACAACAACATACCGCTGCCACGAGGCAAATGGGAAAAAGGAATAGGTTCAGTTACAAGGCAATTAAGGGCACTACTTTGATTAATTTCGTGTTGGCCTATTCACACTCTACCCAATACAATCTCAACTCATTTTACACTACTGATACTCGACCGACTAATATATAAAGGTGTTGTCTGAGCAGGAACGCGCTAAGCGACCTGGGTTTCTATATTAGGAAAACCCCTTTTTTTCCTTTCCATTTGAACTGTTTATCACAATTAATTATTATTATCACGAAGGTAGGGAAGCATTCATACAGGAAGTGAAAGCCATTTTTATACTGAGAATCGAAAATGTCTACTTCCGTTTTGCATATTTGATATCGAGGAACAAATTTAGTCATGTGCCCACTGGACTCAGATCCATGTGGCAGGCATAAGACCTGCTACCATAAATCTGATTCTGATGAAATTAAATATTGTGAAGTTCGGTAATTAGATGGTTCCATGTTAATTCTATAAAATTTCACTCGATACTTTCACTTAAGCATACATAAACGCATTTTCTTGACTTTCTGATATTTTCAAAACGACTCGTTCCGTAAATGTTTTTCTCAAGTCTTAAATTTTTGACTTTATAATACAGTTAATTATGTACACAACAGAAATAGTGAGGAAGCTATGTTGACTAATTTGGTACACATTTTTTCTATTTATTTCTATATATAAATCTTTATTGTATTTTTATATTTTTCGTATCTAGTTACTCTTATTTTCAAAGAACTAAAAAAAAATTAAAATAAAAAACTTTATTTAATTAAAATTAAAATTAATATTAGGTCAATTCGACAAAAAAAAATACAATTTAAAATTGAATATAATAAAAATATTTAACCATTTATAAATTATTTTAATTCAGTTTAAGCATTTACGATTTGAATAAAAATGTTAGCATTTTTTGAACGATTTACAAAATGGCGGAATTACGTAAACTTAAAGCTGATATAAAGAAAAAGCCTATAATGTCACTAAAACCATTCGGAAGTGGAAGTGGGAGTGGAAGGCTTAGTTTGTACATGGGCTGGACAGGTTTGGTTTTCAAAACAAAAGGTGGCTGCATACGTTCAAGCATTATACATGCTTGGGACCTATATGTGTGTACAAAAATGCATGAGAATGTGTATGATACTTTTGCACAAACATTATTTTTATAATCCTATAATTACTATATATACAATTGGGCAAAAAGACAAGATTATGCAAGCTTTTAGAGCGATAGGGAAATGAGTGTCAAATATAAAATTTGTTCGGGCGCCACATACCATGGGCTCAAGAGTGATAGGAAATGATAACTTATTTATTATATAAATTTTAAATGCGTAAATTATCGTTTTATTTTTTAATTGGTAGTAGTATGTCTAAGATTTACTACTTAAGTAAGAAGAACTTGAGTCCGAAATTCCTGTAGAGGTTGGATGGTGAACCGCTAGGGATCTTCCTGTCAGCGTATTGACCAAACATCCATTACTCCCCCCCTCTCTTGGTTAATAATGACAGAGATATCCTCTAAGAAGAGAAGGAGAAGAGTGACCATAGCTGCCGATAAGAAAGGAGCCTGAGGATTATCCTCCCAGAGCGACCTGCCTCTTATTGCACTCGCTCTCGGATATTACCGGGCTCTGTAATATATCGGCCTCTGGTCGGCTCACGCCGTCATTGCTCCTCTATTTATTTCCTTTACATAGGAAGTAAAAGCTTAATAATAACGTCAATGGTGAAAGCTGGAAGATGTACCAATCAATTTATTACGGAACCTGATGACCTGTATGAATTTATAAATTATATATTTGGGATACTGATAAAGCATTGGAATCAATCATTAGGGAAACACTGCATCTCTAAAAAAGTGAACTTCGGGTAACAGTTTTTAAGCTCGGAGAAAATTTTTGTATGACATAACTATAACTCGTATTTTTTAGTTTTGAATAGACATAAAAATAGATAAAAAAATAAGGAGTTGTCAATAATATAAGTTGAAAAACGCATCACAAGAATTTCAGTTACCACTATGGAACACTAATATTTAAAAAACAAAATTATTATTCTGTTTCTATTAAAATTCGTTTTTGAGGATTTATGGAGGTGCTATAAACGAGTATCAGATTTATTTTTGCTTAAAATCCAACAATTTAACAAAATATAAAGTCGTAAACATATTAATGTGATGGATGGAATCGGGAGAGCATTGCTTTAATAAATTATTTAAAATGATTTTTTCATCACTCTCAATCGCCTTATAATACTTAATACGTTAGATATAAATATTTCCAAAATTTTTAGCTTCCTAATGGTAATATATATAATATAATATTATACGTCTAAATTATTGCTGTTATTTCCCGAACCTGGTTTTACCTAGGGAAAATATTTTTACGATAGTTAAAATAGTTAGTACGCCACTAGTGACGTACAGCTGTGAAGTCTGGAGAGCGGTATCCTTTAAGAAAAGGAAAATACTACAATCTTTTCAAAGTAAAGTCCTAAGAATCGCATTGGATGCTCCCTGATTTGTAAGAAAAAGCCAAATGGGGTCAATAGAGGTTTATATCAAAGAACAATTCATGAAGCTACACTCCCACTTACAGACAGTTAAAGGAGCAGTGTCCTACAACTTGAGAAACCCAACCTCAACCCGAAGACTGAAGCCCAGGCTGCTGCAGGACATTGTTATATCAATTCTATTATTGAATTTACTTCTAACCTACGTAAAATCCTTGATGCTCCTCATTACGTTACAAATAAACTCATTCACAAAGACCTTAACATCCCATTCGTAGCAGATTTGACCCAAAATAGATATGCGTCTTTTCATTCCAAACTTCTTATCCATCCTAACCCATTAGTTCTTAATCTCTCATCCTTAACAATCCCTGATAATCCCCAGAGGCGTCTGAAACGAAGATGGTCACGGGACCTTCTAATTTAAATTAATGTTTGAAGTATCACCAATGGGTGATTCCTTCCCAAGATTTTCAAGTGTATATGAAACATTCAACATATTTACTTATTGTATTTATTATTTGTACATATGTAAATCACATTAAATAAATAAAAAAAAAAAGAATTTACTTCACTTTTATTTATTTAATTTTTTTTTTCTCTTCGTCCTTTTTTCAAATCAAATTTTTCCCCCCATAAGAGGTTGGAATTGTTTATATTTTAATTGTTTGTATTTTAGTGTTTGGATTTTGTATTTGTAGTAATTGTTTGTATTTTAGATCTGCGAGTGTTATTTTTTTTTTTTTTATTAACTTTACTTTTCTCTCGAATTATTATTTTTATTTATTTATTTTATCTTTTTTTTATTTATTTATAACGTTGTATATAATTATGGGTGTCTTTTGTACGAGATAATACACCCCTCTCCATAATCAATAGCTACAGAAAAAATGTAACTGTTTTTTTTTTCAGTTTTTCAGTTCAGCCCACCAGATCGGTCAGATCTGGTATTAAATATTGATTAATTTGTCCTTATTAATAGCAATAAGAGGTTAATATATATATTAATAATTTTAAATGTTAAACCCTAAAAGGTACTTCCGAGGAAGCCATTTTGGAAATTAGATATTTATGCCCCATCAGATTATTTAAATGAAGATAAAACCTAGTCCGATATTTACGACCGTCTTATTGTATATTGATAAGCGATAAAATATAATTTTACTTTTTTTTAAATTTATTTATTTAATGTAATCCACAACTGTACAAATAATAAATACAATAAGTAAATATGTGGAAATAATTTTACTTTAAAAATGAGAATAATAGGAAGTATTTTGTGATGTGCCTCATCACTGGCTATAGTCACTAAATAATGAAGTATATCGATAAACTGCCGGATTATGTATTGTTATAAAGATGCACTACGGATAGATGTCTATTGATCACAATGTCTTAAAAAAAAAAATGATCACATAGAAAATTTAAAGAAACAACAAAAGAAGTTGAACTCTTTTAAGTTACATCTAAACTCTCCCTAAACAATTTCGAAAACAAGATAATGTACTAATGTTTGAATGATTAACAAAATACATAATTAAATGACTTTTATTTAATGTCACTTAGGCACGTTGAATTTCATTTTCCATTATTTTGATGAATATTTAAATGGAGGGAAACCTATTCACATTCCTTCAAAATTGAGTTGTTTTTGTTCTAATTACTTGGGAGCGAAATATGTAAATTTTCTTTCATCGGAACGGCGACAGAAAATGAGGATTTTAAATGGTAAATTACTTTGTCATTAAGGATGGAATTATAAGATTATGTTAGAACAAAATTAAACACATGTATTATTTGACTGATGAGCCTAATGAGGGGGAGGGGGAGGGAAAGAGGAGAAAAATACACTTGGGGTCATGAGGGAGGGTAATCTGCTTTCAATGAGAAGGGTAAAACCTTCGAAAGCGACACTGTTCCATTTGAGTTTTAATATATATATATTTTTTTGGTAAAATTAATATTTATAAATAAGTGATCAATAAAATTATTACAAAGCAAAGATCCGGTCTAGAAACAAATATGACTTACATTTATATATAAATATATATATGGTAATTCTAAACTATAAATTAACTGTAGAAATATAATATGATACAATTAAAATAAATAAATATTGGCACAATTAAAAATTTAGAACAAGCATTAAGTGAAATTTTGTAAAAGCATTAAACAAAAATTAAAATTCTGTAATTTTGCTCCCCCCACCAAACAAAAAAAAAACCCAGCAATTTTGTTGAGAGACTTAAACCGTGCGATATAAAATTAGTATTATTTGAATGTCTTTTCAATGATTCGAATATCTGTTGAGGTTTGGCGGAATTCGAAGCCACGGAACAAAAGATGGAAGAATGGTACGAAAATCCAGACATTGGAATACTTGCTGATAACAGTAGTAAGATAGGTTGGGGTGTCACCTGTATATTTTGTATAACAGATAGGACCGAGAACACTACCTTGAGGAACACCAGCGGACTGAGAGAAGGAAGCTGAGTAGGAATTATTGTGGTCCACTTTGAATAATCTGTCAATGAGAAAGCAACTGATAATGAGAAAGTATGCAGGGGTTGGAATTTATGGAGTTCTTCATGCAGTAACGATTAGCAGACTCGATCTAATATTTACAAAATTACACATTAAAATAATAGTAATAGTTCCTAAAAATAATGATAAAGAATAACAATAAATCATGAGTGTGATAATATTATTTGAAAAAAATTAAGTAAATAAAAATAAAAGTTGCGTAATATGACGGTTCTACTAAATATAATAAAATTAAAATGATTAAACAAACACTACTGTCAATGATGATAATAATAATAATAATAGTCTTTATTTATATACATATATACATTTATAATAGCATTATTTACATCTACTTTTTCTTTGTTAGTATATAGACCTTCCTTTTTAAAGGAGTAATGAAGTTTTTAACGGGGACTATTCGTACTTTGGTTCACTGAGAGTTCCTTTATCTTCATTTTCCAATATTTTCTGTCCTTTGCTTTTCGTGACCACAGTGTTCCTTCCACTTTCTTTATCTAGTCTACCCATCTTCTTCTTTGTCTGCCTCGGTTTCTTTTCATGTCCAAGGTGATCCACTCTGTTAGTTTCTTAGCCCAGTTTTCGTTGTTCATCCTCATTAGATACCCAGCCTATTGCCATTACATCTGTGACCCCGGCATATTTCCTTATTGCAAGGCTACTGAGCTATTGGCTTTTTCTTATGCTTAGCATGCTCTTCTCCATTACTCTTTGGCATGTTTAATCTTTTTCTCATGGTGCTTGTTGAGGGACCATGTTTGGCATCATGATAATGAATGGTTGACATAATGATAATGAATGAAGGAATATAATTATAATGATTGAATATAATTTTTATGATACAAAATAATACAAAATTTAATCATAAAAACAAAATTCTATTATTTTAGGTTTCAAAATTGTGTGTAACGTCATCCACTTATATTTATCTTGTTTAGTAACAATAAAAATAACCAGCAATATAAATATCCTCATTGCTTTTAAAAAAAAATGTATTTTGTGAGTTAACCTCTTAATAAAAGGAGCTGACAGATGAAGAGAAAAATGTAATTTGGACCAGAGGGGTGACAAAGATTTCCATTTGGACTCCTACGGATAACTTTCTGACGTATGGTGGAGGGGGGGTGGTTGGTGTTGTGTTCCCGGATCGACATTTTCCAACATTGAGAATTCTGTTGGGGTCTCTTTGGGCTTGAATTATTGAGACAGACTTCAAATAGAGTTCCGTGATGTAGCTCTACCAGTATTAGTTGGTCCCTCTTCTAAGCTACAATTCCTCCAGAACATAGATCCTTCATCCTACAATGATTAAATATGAAACAGAACCGAATTTTTAAAAATAATATAAAATATTTTATTATTGAATATTGTTATTGTAATATTAATAATCGGGAATTCCAGATAATAACTTGTTGATCGGTCAGTTGAAAATATAAAAATAATAAAATAAACAATCATTTAATTTTGATCTAACTAATGTTCCAGCCATACATTTAGGCCATTTTCAGTGCTATGAATAGATATGAAAGAAAATTTTTAATAATAATGCTAATAAAAAAAAAAAATTTTTTAAAAAATATTAATGACACATTTTATATATAATCTTTCCACTTTCTTGAGACTGGTTATTATTGTTTAAATAAAATCAATTGTATCCAAATTAAAGTCTCAAAACATTCTTTGTTTTCTCAAAAGTTCGGCCAATTCGGCCATCCTCAAAGACAATCTTAAAAACCAATTTACACTCACATAAATTATTTAAAAAAATTCTCTGTAGGCTGTTTTGCCCTGGTCACTAGTTTCAGTAAAACTTTTAATTATTATCAATTTAACTCTATTACACCTTTCTATCATAACAATTGTTATGATGTTATAATAGTCCGCTGGTGTTCCTCAAGGCAGTATTCTCGGTCCCTTCCTTTACAGAATATATATAGCTGACATCCTAACATAACCTGACCTGACACTGTCCTTGTATCACCATGTATTCCGATGACTAGAGACCAGATACTCGTGCCATTGCATCTTTAGTTCCGTGGCTCCGAATTCCTCAAAACCGCTGGCAAGGTGTAATAGAGATTATAATTAAAAGTTTAATAATAATGATAAAATAGAGTAATTATTATTGAAACTAGCTACCTGGGCAGTATAGCTTGCCTTGATATTATCCTTGAGAATGGCAGAAATGGCCAACGTTGGACTTTTGAGAAAATAAAGAATGTTTTGAGACTTTAGATGCAATTGACTTCATTTAAACTTTAATCACAGGTTGAAGGAAATGATAAAAAAATATATGCTAGGATTAATGACGAGTGTGTTCAAAGAAAAATAAAAAGGTAGAAACATAGATAGGAACATAAGCGAATCGAGGGGATAAGAAAATATATACGTAATTAGAATGTCATGAGACCTGCTAATGTAAAAACGTTATTAGAGTGCTACCAATGCGTAGTTTCTCTTCACGCCTGAATCAATCCATAATAACTTACAGCAAATTTACTAAATGGATAATTATGTGCAATGTAGATTCTAATTAACATAAAAAACTACATTTTTACTTCAAGTTATATTAAAACGAAATATACTTCATATCAATGATCAGTTTGATCGTTTCAGGTTGAAGAGCTGAAATTAATAGCTCTCCTTCTATTAAGGAATGCAAAGGAAATAGTGTGAAAACTATTAATTTTAAAATGTGTTCGTATATTTACGTTTTTTTTAAACTTCTATGATTTACAACGAACGTCAATTCGGTTTTCTAGGTCACTATCCTAATGAATGCACTAGGTTATATAATTTATAAGTCAAAGGGAAATCGTTATTAAGTTCAAAAGTTATTATTTGCTAAAGCCTCTTCCTAACATGAAAGTCAATAAAGTAAGTATTAAAGGCAAGACTTGGAAGGGGGGGGGGGAGTTGCACGACCCAATATAGGTCTTCCAAAATGGCGGAGGTAAAATGAGAAGTAACTGTTCCTTCCCACTCGAAAGCAATTATTCTGCTAAGAGGCAGGCTCTCTCCAGAGGCTCTGCATCTTGTTTGAGAAATAGAGCCATAACAATCTATCAAACCGGTATCCCCTTCGACCCATTTTTAATCGCTGCTTCAACTTTTTTTTTTTCCACCCCCTCCTACCGCCACTGGGGTGAATTTAAATTTCACGTTTGACTGGAAACCGGGAATAAAGAGCTCCCAGCGGTAGAAAATCACATTACCGAAATGAGGGGAGGGACTGCGTCATGACAAACTGTTCTTATCAGAACGGCTTGTAATGTGACTTCAATTTTCTTCTTTTTATTATTTTTTTTTTTTACTTTTTCTGTTCTTATATGTTTCTTTTTAGGTCAACTTTGTATCTATTGGTACATATTACAACCTGCTACAATCGATGGAAATGTATATATAAAAACATAATCAAAAATTACATAAAGAAATACATAAAGAAGTTAAAATAAAAGAATAGTTAAAATTAATATTATTAACCAGTTAAAATGATTATTATCCAATTTAAGTCTCAAAACACTCTTTATAATTTCTTTAAAATTCTAACGTTTCGGCCAATTCGGCTTTCCTCAAGAACAATCTTCAATATAAATTTACACCTCACATCCAATAATTTACAAACGTTTTGCAGGAACTGTGCCCAGGTCATTAAATTCACTCAAATTAATTTCGTTACTTGTCCATTAATTTTAAACTTTTAATTACAGATTAACTTAACACTATTATCACTTTCTGTAAAATTAAATTTAATAATAAAATTTTTAAAAAATATCACATCCACTAAACTAATCACACTAATATATATATATATTAAAAAAAAAAAAAAAAAAAAAAAAAAATATATACATAAATCTATAAAATACAAATATTAATCATATCCATACTCTAGTAGCAAAAAATAATAAACACAGTATCAAAATGTATACGTAAATAAATACAAATAAAATAAAATAGGTTAAGTAAAATTTCCAACTAAATATAACAATAAAATAAAGACACTAAATAATTAGGTTAAATTTCCAACTAATTGTTATAATAATATAAAAACAAAAATCACATCCACAATTTTAATGTAAACAAGTAAGAATTATACTTTGAATTATAATAAAAATAAAATGTAATAATAAAATCAAAATACTAAGCCTATATATACTTTAAACATAAAATAAGAAAAACAGAATTAAAATAAACCACTAAATAAATATACAATAAAATAGTGGAAGATGGCCGTAGGAATATAGTGTGACGGTCAATAAAGGTGTCAAAATAGTTTTCTTTTACTATTTTGATACCTTTATCCACCGCCACACGAACAATCTTCCTAAAATAAAATAAAATAGGCAAAAGTAAAAAGTATAATTAAATGTAATAAAAATAAATAAAAACACTAACTTACAAGTCTCTAGACCGAGAACCGATGTGATAAAAATCGACGAGCTTAGAGTATTTGGAAATAACTTGATAAAGTTCACAATGATAGACTATTGGATGAAATTATGTACCTCATTACTTGGAAATTTTTTATATTTTATGAGTCATTGCAGTAAAATCATTGCATAACTAATAACAAAAATTTCGTACACTGACCACATTTATTTCATTTAAGCTGTTTCAGGCTTTTAAACCTTATTCAGGTCTCTCAATTTTGTTTTTGAGATAAGGTCATTTATAATTATTTACTTTTTGACATGTGGTGTATTTATGTATGTTTTTTATTTTAATGTTCTGTCAATCTGGACATATGGAGTTGAGCTTTGGGGCACCACTAAGCCTTCGAATTCCTCTCCTATTCAATCCTTACAATCCAAAATCCTTCGTAAAATCCTCAATGCTCCTTACTTTGTCACAAATAAAATCATACATAAAGACCTTAAAACATTCCCTATGTAACCGATCTAGCCCGAACCAGATATCACTCCTTCCATTATAAACTCTCTAACCACTCAAACCCCCTAGTTTCTAATCTTGCATCCTCT
>NW_027115109.1:1862009-1865766 GCF_000696795.3 Halyomorpha halys
TATAATTAAAAACCAAACATGTGATCTTATCTCAGTGATTCGATGTTTAGCTTTATTGAAATCGTTATTATTTTTTTAACTTAACATTTATTGAAATAATGAATGATATATGACTGTCCTCTGGTTGTGGGCGACATCGAACCAGTCAACAGGTTCATTCCGATCCATCCCCTAGCCTTCCATCTTCGGCTGAGCCAACTTTCAGTTTTTAAAAAAGGCTTTCATAGGTGGACCTGGCTCCGAGGGTAAGCTTGACAATAAATCTGTAGATATGAAAATGGAACGGAAAGAGGGAGAGCGAGCAGGGTAATAACAGACAATAACTCACAAACGTGGCACTAGAAGACTACGTCCACAGCGTCTATTTAGCATATCAATAAAAAATACAGCGGGGAAACAATAGGGAATTATTGAGTGCTTCTTCACGGGCCGTATTGTTTTTCAAATGAGGTTTAAGCTACGATTACCACAACAATAGCCACCAAGGCAAAGGGACCGCAATACTTTTGTCATAATTATAACTGATGCCCTGGAAGGCTTCCTCAGTATTTTATTCAAATTCTTTTTTTCCACTTTTAAATTGCCAAGGATCATACCACTCCGGCCAATGGAGTCGGCAACCCTAACCTTCAACGTGCAATGTCCACATAGTAAGGAATTATTTAGAAAATCACTAGTGAAACTTTTTTCACTATTGAGCGATGTGTTGAACCTTTCGTTTGGTTTACCAGTATAAAGAAATGTTTTTAGATTATTTTCGTATTTTCTACTTCATTGAGTTAATTTATTTTATTGTATAATATTATATTCTTATATTTACAGATAATTTTAGGTAGGGTTTATACAAAAACCGACATTTTAGAAAGCCGGTTATCGAATAGTAATTTTTCCAGAAAAGCGGTTTTAACCTGTTTCGAATTTTTATAAAAAAAGTTTTTGCTCGAATATTATGTATTTCGAACAATAAGTTTTAACAGAAAATTTAGAGTGATTAAAAGCAGTTTTTGACTGAAATTAATTACTGTTCAATTTTATTGATAGTAAAATTTTTTTATGCAATTTAGTAGAACAAAGAAATAATAGTTGACCAGGATTGTTGTTTATGCATAATTTTCACATATAAGGATGTAAATATTTTTATAATAGTGAAACGAGTTATTCAGCAAAGGGTTCGAATAAATAAAAACAATATACTTTCATATTTTTATAATAACCATATTATTTTTAAAAAAACAACAATGTTATTAGATACAGATGGACACTTATTAAAAACAATTAGGAATTATATAAATGTGTATTATATAATGTAAATTATAATCAAAGCCGAAAGACAAGAGTAAATAAAGTTTATGCATACACACTTATTAAAATCAATTTTAGTTTTAAAGACAATTGAGCAAAGGACCGAGTATTTTCTATTCCGGGCAATTTTAATACAAATTTAAATATTCTATTTATTTTTTAGTTTAATGAAATATGATTTCAGAAAATAGAGGACGTCTATCGATTTGCTATTTAGCCGTGTCCTTAGTTTATTCACAAAATTCCCCGAAATAGAAAATACCTCTCACTTGCAACCGAAGTGTTATTCATACATAGAAAACCGATATTCTCTACTAAAAAACCGGTTTTCGAATTTCATAATTTTCTCCAAAAAACCCGGTTTTAAAAACCGACAAACCCTAGTTTTAGGAATCAGAAAACACTTTCACAACATACCTGCAGAGATATAATATTATAGATAACAAAATAAAAAAAAAGAACGAAAGCAAAATTAAAAACTAATTAAACCTTTTTTTTAGTTTTTATATCTTTATTGAGATTTACAACTGTGCATAATAATACATTTAGTAAATTTGCAGTAAGTTTATAATGGAGTGATACAGGCGTGTAGATAAACTTACCCATTGATAGCACTCTAATAATGTTTTTACATTAGGTCTCGAGGCCATCTTCTTTTCAGGCGTCTCGAAGGAACGTCAGGAATGTATAAGAAACCAAGAGTAGAAACTAATGGGTTTGGATTGTTAGGGAGTTTATAAAGGAAGGAATGATATCTGGTTCAGGCTTGATCGGTTACATTTCGAACATTAAGGTCTTTATGTATGATTTTATTTGTGGGAAAGTAAGATCCAAGATTTTGGATTGTAAGGATTGGATACGAGAGGAATTCGAAGGATTTATGGATTTAGGCTAGTTCGAACTCTCCACTCCCGCCCTCCGTGGTAGTCTTACTTATCTCACTTTTCAAACCGACAATTATAGCGGGTAGGTTGGTCGATGTACGACATGTTACAATCTTACAAGAGGAGATCATAACACAGAAAAAAAGATAATTCTTTCTGGTCTGACCCACCCCACTAAGACTTTTGAAATAATTACTTAAAACGGGATGAGGAGAATTTAGGAGTTTAATCGAGCAATATGTAAATAGCGCCTGAAATTGAAAACGGCGTGAAAATTTTGGGGTGAAAGGAGTTATGTATATTTAGGGCTAAATCTGCAAAGAATGTTGAGGTCACAGAAAATGTTTTTTTTTAATAATTTATTTATTGTTATTTACAACTGTATACATATATCCACATCAAGTAAATTTGCTCTAAGTGATATTATGACATGATACAAACATGTGGAGAATCTACCCATTTATAGAACTCCAACAATATTTCCTGACGGATGATGTAAGGATTGGATTCGAGAGGAATTAGATGGTTTAGTGGAGCCCCATAGCTCAATTCCGTCTGTCCAGATAATAGTCATGTAGATCAGTCTCAGAAAAAATTAAAATAAGGAAATCAAATTCACATCAATACCAGACTCCAGTTGCTGATTCAGATGAAACTAGGTCCTATAGATCTCACTTGTATCCCATGAAAATCTAGGTAACAGGTACCCTATAATGGGTTAACTAGAGCTCAAGGATTCTGAAGGATGCAAAGACTAGCTTGGGGCTTAGGATGATGACAATGGTCCTTCGTTTGGCTGGTTCAATAACGCCGCTTTGCAAAGGAAGAGATAATTGTCCCGCCTCGAACTTACAAAGCCTGAGGAAGGTGGCACATACATGAAAATTGGGCCCTCGTTGGCTGACCGTGGTCGAAAACATTAAAAAAAAAAAAAAAGTCTCCACAAGGGCACATACGAGAAAAGGCTGCGCGATTAAAGCGAAGAGATGGCTTGAGTTAATGACGGGGTTGAGGGGTGGTTCCTTTGTAGCTGGAGACCCGCATCCCCCACTTCACCAACACTCAACCGACCATTTGAAGACAATTCGACAAGTTCAGGTCAAATGCGGGCCAATTTACTTCTAATTGCTCTATTACAATTTTCTGCAATTAATCCCACAGTCTTTACTTCCCTTTTCACTAAGATTTTACCTCTCCCGTGGGAATTCAGTGAATTTCTTATGGGTTTTATAGCAGGCTGAGTTCGAAACTAGTCTGATAATTATGGTGGTATTTACATCACAATAATCGATGAAGGAAATTCGTTATGATTAATTATTACACTAAAAAAACTTATTTTTTATGTAATTGTAGTTTTTTTTTAGTTAAAAACTGTTTTTATTAAGCAATATTACATTATCACCTAATGAGGCTGGTAAGAGAGATATGAAGATACTTCTGTAACATATTTACAGCAAATAATAATAACAGATTTATTTCCTTTCGTTATAAAACTAATTTTAACTTGGGATGCATGATTTTGGTTTACATACATAAAGAATTTACAAAAATTACCACTACATTATTGATAA
>NW_027115109.1:1866826-1868236 GCF_000696795.3 Halyomorpha halys
TTTATTTAAAAGTGTAGTGAAATTCAATTAAACTATATTAAACAAATGTACGAGCTCATGATGATTAATTATTACACTAATAAAAATTATTTTTTTATATAATTGTAGTGTCCATAACTGTCGTTTATTTTTTTTTTTTTTTAGTTAAAAACTGTTTTTATTAAGGAATATTACATTATAACATAATGAGGCTGGTAATAAAGATATGAAGATACTTCTGTAACATATTTACAGCAAATAATAATAATAACAGATTTATTTCCTTTCGTTAGAAAACTAACTTTAACTTAGGATCCATGAGTTTGGTTTACATACATAAAGAATTTACAAAAATTACCACTACATTATTGATAACATTTTTTCATTAATTTAAAATAAAATAATAATTTGCTAGATATAATTAAATTAATTATGAAATATTGTTATGTTTATTAGTTATAATTAAATATGAATTTCTTTGAATAAATGACATACTAATATTTTATTTAAAAGTGTAGTGAAATTCAATTAAACAAATGTTCGAGTCATGATGATGATAATATAATTTTCTCAGAGCTTTTCCAATCATCGAAATATATTTTCGCTCCAGGGATGCAGTTTCATTCATCTCTTTAATCCCTCTAGATCAGGGGGTGCCAACTTTTCTGTATATGAGATATACTTTTTATCTTATAAGTATTCCGCGATCGACTTGTCATAGCTGTAGTCTAAGGTTGAAGAAAGGGTGTGAAATGCATACTATGTTATTTATAATCTTAAACACTTTCTTGAGACTGGTTAATTATGTTAAAACAAATAATTAATTTCTATACATTATATATTTATTGTATTATTTTTATTGTGTTATTTCGTAGTTATAAAACCATTTTATACCAGACATTCGACACTCAAATGATCATTATAATTTTTTTAGACTAGATGTCCCGGAATAAAATTACTTCTCATTCATTCATTCTAAATGATTGGTACGATTACTTCTACTCAACTTCTTTTGAGTATTGATTCTAAATACAAGTATAAAAAACTGGTTTGAGTATTGATTCCATTAAAGTTATTGTTTAATACAAATGACTTTAATTGTACTAAGCTTGAAATATTTTAGGTAGGATTATTGTACTACGTACTCAAACATTTATAGTAAGCATTTTTTATTTATTATTTTATTTTTATACCAGATCGGACTGGTGGGCCTTACATGGTTGATATAACTTATATTATATATATATTTTTAACAGTTGATTATGAGGGGGTATAGTCATACAAATGACACCCCTAACTATATACAATGTTCTTATTAAAAGAAAAAAATAATAATAAAATAAATAGATAAGAATAATGCTTCTTAATAAAGGAGGAAAGTAAAATTAATAATTGAGGAGAAGATGGTTGGGGGGTGCGGTCAATGAAACA
>NW_027115109.1:1868336-1874930 GCF_000696795.3 Halyomorpha halys
TTCTTCAGGGCTGCTTAATCTTATTGATTAGGCGCTCAACTTTTCAGCAAGCAGCCCTGAAGAAGGCTAGAAACTCTAGCCGAAACGTCGGCACATTAAAATAAGTTAGTCATACTTATTTGTGTTTCATTGACCGCACCCCCCAATCATCTTCTCCTCATTTATCATCCACGGTCAACTATCTCTCATAATTATAAAATTAATAATGATAATGATATTGGTACACTTAAATAAAACAAACAATCGTCTTCTAATTGTGAAAAAAAAACAAGTTAATTTGAAAAACGGAAGAGAGAAGAAAAGAGAAAAAAAAATGAATAAATAAAATGAATAATAATAATAAGTAAGTAGAGGTCGTGTGACTATGAATTAATTTTAAATTTATTAAAAATTTATAAAAGAATGTCCTACAGCAGTCTGGCCTTCAGTCTTCCGGTTGAGGTTGGGTTTCCCAGGTTGTAGATTACTGCTCCTTTAACTGTCGACAACTGAGAGTGAAACTTCATGAACCGTTTTTTGATATAATCCTCTATTGACTCCATTTGTAATTCGCGATATAGTAAGCATTCTTGTACAACTTCAGGCGTATCTTGTACTCTGTGATAGTAAACATATATTTACTGTAATAAAAAGTTGGAATTGCGGTGAGAAGATATTCGTTTAATAAAGCTCATATCAGTTTTTCTCACCCAAATTCTTGGAAGCAGCGAGGGCTCATTGTATCCTTCAGCCTGAGGCCTGAGTTATTGAGTTTTCGTATAGCTCGTGTCAATTTCCTTCCACCTGTTCCGCCCTTCGTGGTGAGTTCATAAAAAATGAATCGGTCGGGTTCAATAATGTTTTGAAAAATGGCACAAGGGGTTGGGGAATGACAGTCGATTCGACGGTTTTAAAAAAAGGGGAAAAAAAATGAAGGGAGAGAGGGGCATGTATGGCTGAGTGTATAAAGGGCCCAAAGTAAAGTGTTAACACTGAAATATAAGGCAGCATATATTTTAGGGGTCTGTCATTCCTCGCCCTGTGCGTATTGGAGCTCCTACAATTGGGAGCCGGGATTTGCATATGAAAGTTGATAAATCTCTTCTTACTGTCGCCTATATCTACATATCTAACTCGTATATCACCTCTCACTCACAATATTGGCTATAAATCATCGAAAATTTTCTTTACAGGTCACTTAACTCGATATATCTTCGCTGGTGAAACTCTGGAGGTGCAATAACGTCAATAAATCGGTCGCAATTTCACGAAGAATAATTTTATAAAGAAATAATTAATAATTAGAACTTGTGCATGAAAGGTACTCTTTCCTTATTTTAATTATTTTATTTTATTTTATTAAAAACAATAAAAACGTTTCGGGATTGTCACCCCATCATCAGGTATCTACAACAAATCTCAAATTCATCCTTTGGATGCAACACTTAGTAATCATACTACAATTTCCTGGTTAAAACATCTTTTAAAATTACATTTTGTGTTCTCCTTATTAGTCTTATAATGCTGAAAATAACACATTGTTGTTAATAATATAAATATTAATAATTAAAAATGCCAACATATTATAAATCTAAAGATCTGAAATACCTTCCTGAAACCAGGTTATCTTTACTATTGATAACAAATATATAAACTAAATTAATACTCTCCTACCCCAGTTCCACAAAATATGACTAATCTTTTAACAATATTTTTTAAAATATATTACAACTACACAATCATGTATTAAATTTATTCTACTATCTTATACTATTAAACAACATTTAATTACTTAATGATTTACTATATCTATGTAATGTGTACATATATTTGTGGCATCTGTCTTTTAAACTATTGTTTATGTCATTTTTCGATTTATTTTGTTATTTACTATGTACAAAATTTTTGAATTTTTAAAATAAAAATCATATTTATACTTTATGATATGTTGTGCCAGTGAAGTATTGATATCTTTACAATTACTCTTATGTTACTCAAATCTATTTTTTAATTTTTTAGAAGTCTCTCCAATATATAATAAACTTTCACAATTCTGGCAATTAATTTTGTAAATTACATTTTGTTTTCCTTTATTATCAATTTTATCTTTCATATTGTTGAGATAATTTCCTAATTTATTGTCATTGTATAAGCCCAATTTCAGATTATTATGGTCATATTCCACAAATTTCCCTTTAATTGTATCAATTAAACCTGGTATATAGTTCAATTTAAAATATTGATAATTATGAATCCTATCAACTTCCTTTTTCATTTTATTTTGTATAGTATTCTTATCTGATATTTTATTATCTATATTTTTACAAAAATCTGTAATTCTCTTTTGATTAGGTTTTTATTTTTCTAAAGTACTTGCTATTTATATCAGTATTTTCGTTATATTTATTATTATTTTTAATGATTTTCTCTTTACTGCTAAAGCTATTCTTTGCTATGGGGTTGTTTTTAAGTCTCTAAAAGTGATGCACAAATGGACAATTACACAATTCATGTCTTATTTTTATTCTGATTTCGTTTAAGATTTAAATAATAAAAATATTGCTTAAATTCTTTTAATTAAAAATATTCTTAAGTCTTTGAAATTCGTCTTAAGCCTAGGAGAAATATGCGCATAATCATAGTCGAAGAAAAAATCCTCGAACAAGTAGAAAACTGCAAATACCTGGGGGCGCACCATAATTAAAATGGATATGTCGATTCAGAGGTGGCTGAGCGAATCGCTGCTGCGAGCAGGATATTTGAAGCAGATAAGAGAGGTTTTCTAAACAGGTGAGAGGTGGAAAAAAAAGATTTTCAGATCGAAATTTCTTCCCATTTTGACATATGTAGAAACTTGGACGCTGAAGGAGAATCAATCAAGGATACAAGCATCAGAAATGAGATGCATCCGAAAGATTGAGGGGAAAACCAGAAGAGAAAGAGTGCGCAATACCACTATCAGGTCGAACCTCAATATTAAGCCGGCCAACGATGTCATTGAAGAGAATCGACTGAGATGGCTGGGACATCTGCGAATAGAACCGAGGAGGATAGCTAGCGAGGCCAACCGAGCCAAAGTAGAGGGCAAGAGAGGAAGAGGACGGCCTAGAAGGAAATAGGAAAATGAGGTAAGAAGCGACTTCCAGAGAAGAGGACTTCAATGGAATGACAGAAGGCGCCTTGCAGAAGACCGCCAGAGAGGGCTCTATAAACTTCCTCCTCACTGCTTAGTGCGGTTCAAGAGGATTGATTATGATGATGATGAAATATTCCAAGATTTTTATCTCGCATCCAATCCTTTCTAGTCCAAAATCTTTTGTAAAATCCTCAATGCTCCCTACTTTGTCACAAATAAATTCAACCATACAGACCTTAATGTTCCATATGTGACCGATCTAGCTCGAACCAGATATCAATCATTCCCAAACCCATTAGTTTCTAACCTTGTTTCTTCTAGCATTCCTGACAATCCTCCGAGGGGCCTGAAAAGAAGATGGCCTCAAGACCTTCTAATGTAGAAATTGTATTAGAATACTACAAATGGGTAGTTTCTGTACATGCCTCCATCACATCATTGTGATCTTATATCTAAACATCAAATTTACTAGATGTATTTATATTTATATGCAGTAGTAAATATCATGAAATAAATAAAAATAAACATCAGTACTGATAAAGTTCAGTGAAACTTAGGACTAGCTAAACAAATTTTTATAAATAATTTCATTAATAACCAATTTATAGCAATCTACGAAAAATAAAAATAAAAATGCGTCTGCTGGTACAACTGATTCCCTAACCAAGCTGCTAAATGAGTTGGGGTGAAACTACTGATTGTATTTGAATGTTGACATCAACCACCTGCTACTAGAATAGCTGGCCAAGAAAAAGTATATCTTTACATTTTATTCAATGAACTCAAAATACTTAATGGGTCATAGTGGAAATGGTTAATTTTTAATTATATGCAGTTGTAAATTTTATAAAATATTTGCATCAATTTAAATGCTGTTTACATTTGTTTATTCAATTTCGGTCAATGCGTTTCTGAAGACTGTGACAGGATTTCTATACCTATGTGATACCTGTTCCCCGCTATGTCCTTGAGAAAGCGGCAAATATCACCTTTCACCTCATTGTTCGAGCAGAATAATTTTTCGGTTTCTTTTAACTTATATTACCTATTATATTGTGGAATAGTCGGTAGTCATTGGATGCCAAGTCCTGATTATAGGGAGGGGGTGTCAGAATGTCAACAGAATATGTGGTAGAGAAACTTTAAAACGTGTGTGTGACTGTTATCCTGTTGGATGCTTATGTATTCAAAAATGTATCTATGGAAACGGTGAATAGGTATGGAAATATTCAACATTTAGAATGATTTAAATATTGTAGAACTCAAATGGAATTATTTATTTTGTATTTAAAAAATAATAAAAAAAAAACCAAACCAAAGTTTTGGGATAAAAAAAAAAAAAAATCTGTACCATTACAACCCATGAAGGGCCAGGGTGCAGTACTTTTTAAGAAAGTACTGTTACTAGACCAACCGTTGTGCAAGGAGGTGATTTGGCCAGAATCAAGTTCGACTGCCAGATTTGTACCCAATTAAGGGTACCCACTTTATGAGACTGGATGGGCCACACGGCGTTCCCGAACTCAGTGGGCTGACTCAACGGCTACGGGTAACAGATAATAATTATCTGCCACAACCGGATTCGAACCCAGGTCCTTGAAGTTAGTAGTCCATTGCCCTACCAATGAGCTACCAACTCCCACAGTTTTGGAATTACTCTGTACAATAAAAAAGATAATATCATTGCTATTTTTATTGGATTTTCTAATGACGCAATCTTACATTTTCTGTATTTAATTCTCTGAAATTTTACTCCAGGCACAATAGTTATGCTTTATTTTATAACTTTAAGCAAATAGTCTAATTATCGTTCTTTTGGATCAAAGGATAGGAAGGTGTCCCTTATTCTTTCAACGGCTTTATGAAAAGTACAATTCCATTGTTTATAAAACCACCACTTGAAGATTACACTGACACAATAAGGATTAAAACAATTATAAAACTAAGGGAGGGTCACTTTGTAGTCATGGGGTTGGGCAGTCTTGTGAGCTCTCGGTTCGTTAGGGGCCAAGTTCTTAGCCCTTCTCTCTGATAGGAATTTTAAAACAAGTCGTTAAATGCAAAGTGTGCTAGCCTTAATCCACCAGCACACGTCCCTCTGTTTAGATTTTTTACTGGGTGTTAGTGGATCCTCTTCTTAATGCCAGCAAGATGACCAACCCTTCTTGTCCGGCTAACCCTACCCTTCTAATTTTAATTATTTTCTTATTAGTACATTTGCATATCAAAACTACAACGGCTAAACACGATTTAAATATTACGTGTTTGTTCTGAGACCATTAATAGAAGCTAATAGTATTGTGAAGAGTTCGGAAAGGTCTTGGCTATGACGTACAAGTAGTAAATAAGCATTCCTAAATATATATGTAATTATAAAATAATAGTTATCAATATTCACCCAAAACTGGCCTATTTATATTTTACAATGTGCTTGCTATCCAAGATTACTGAGTAAGACTCAGAACAGAAATTGGTTTTGCGAAAGTATGGCAATATATTGGGATCAGGATTATAAATAGTCAGACAACCAGTCAAAGTGGTTGTTTTTAATTATAATTATACAATCTGCAACACTCAAGGACTATAGGTTTTAAGTTTGTACATGTTCCATCTATCCGTGTACTAAATCAAAAGACAAAAGTAAATAAAAATAAAATATATTAGTGGACCATTACGATCCCTGAAGGGTGCTTTGTAAGGAAATTCTGTTACTAGACCAAAGGTTGTGCAAGGAGGTGATTTGGTCAGAATCACGTTCGACTTCCACATTTTTCCCTCATTAAGGGTAATCACTTTATGAGACTAGATGGACCCCGGAAAGGCTCCAGAACCCACAGGGCTGAGTCATGGCTTCAGTGTAACATTTTCTTATGGCGCCTTTTCTGGTAATTTCTGACATACAGGGGATTACCTACAGGTTGCCTCCCTATTCTTAACATGGGGGGGGGGGCAACTTTTTATTTTTCAGACTCCCAAAGAAATGAAAGTGAACTCCCTTGGTCGCATTCGAACTGGTGCCACTGCAGTCAAGATTCTGTCAAAGTTGCTGCTTTGCAACGAACGGCCCTAACAGGAAATAGTTATCTACCACGGCTGGATTCGCTCCGGGTCTTTGAAGTTAGTAGCATAGTGCCTTACCACTGTGCCACCACGCTTCCCACGCGATTACAATAACAATAAAATAATTAAAATATTACATGCACATCTGAAATAAACTTAGTAGAAAATGCATTAAATGATAAAAAATAAATACAAAACTAAGGCATAGAAATTTAAAATTGAGTAAGTAAAATAAATCAACTTGTATACATTCATACCTAGGTACAATATTTATATTCTGACCAGTGAACACTGAAGCAAGCCAATCCTCTAGGAAACCATCTCTTACTTAGTATTGTAAGCTAGTGGAGCCTAGATGAGGGCACAAGATTCACAAGGATTCAGGACTTGAGTGGAGAGTCTAACCATTGTTTAACCAT
>NW_027115109.1:1874980-1875851 GCF_000696795.3 Halyomorpha halys
ATACATACAAAAGGTCTCGGGGCCACTGGCCACTGTCTTCTAATCTTCGAGCAGGATTTTAAGGTTGGTTAGAGCTGCATAGGGATTGTGCTAGAGGATCAGTAACTTTAAAAATCAAAATATTTTTTTATCACATTGTAAACCTACCGACCGCCTTGCAATATCCTTTAATAATCTTGCTGTTACTCTTGTCGAACTGATCCGCTACCTTGGATTACATCGAGACAAAAGACTAAATTGGAATTCTCACACAAGACTGAAAAGTGCACGTCGATTCCGAACACTTACTAGACTAACGGTCTAAACTTCTAATCTGTTACAAAAACTGATCTATATGATTATAATAAGACCTATCTATGCATACGAAGTCGAGTATTAAAGTTTGATGGAGCCCCAGACCTTCGAATTCATCTCGAATCCAATCCTTAATTCTCCTTACTTTTTCCCAAATATTCCATATGTAACCGATCTAGTCCGAACCAGAAATAAATTTTTCCATTATAAACTCCCTAACCAGCCAAACCCACTAGTTTCTAATCTTTCTACTTTTTCCATTCCTGACAATCCTCCGTGGAGCCTGAAAAAAAATGGCGTCGAGACTTTCTAATATAGAAATGTTATTAAAGTGCTACCAATGGGTTGTTTCTAGTTCTGGGTTAAAAGCATGTATTATAGAAATAAAATTTAGCATCAAATTAACTTTGTGTTTCACGCTATCGTATTGGTCCGTGAAACGTGAGCCAAAAAGACAACCGGTAAAAATTATTGCACCACTTGGTATTTGAAAAGAATATAACACGAGGAGGCCCCTCACCTCCGGACTCAAATAGTTGCTGAAAGGATAGCTCATATGTAAAATTAAATATAACAG
>NW_027115109.1:1876006-1885725 GCF_000696795.3 Halyomorpha halys
AAAAAAAAAAAAAAAAAAAAAAAAAAAAAAAAAAAAAAAAAAAAAAAAAAAAAGAATATATGCCCAAATAAAAATGAAAACCTAGGGATATAAATTGTAAAAAAGGATATAATGAACAAATATTTTAACATACAAATAAAAATTATTTTTGTTAAATGTAAAGGTAGTTCAACGGTATTCCGTGAATCGCCAATCCAATCTCCGGTAGAACATCCGTACCGATCTTGGAAGATATCACCGAGAAAAATCGGCGTAAAGGCTTGATCCTTGGCGAGACATTTGATTGGAATGGTCAGATAACAGGTGATACATTAGGGAGAGGATTTTATTGGATTAGAGACTTTCTGTCGGGATGACCGTAGGGGTTTATTAAACGGGACAAGGATGGATCGCGCCCATACTGTCTCACCAGGACCAATTTCACTGTTCGGGCTTACAGCCGGCGGGTCACACCGCAATCATCTTATTCCACAGAGGAGAAAAATGAGCAAATAAAACATAATAAAAGTTTTTATTTTATTTATAATTTGAAATTAGATGTACTGTAGTTATAAACGACAGGATATTGCGGAATTAAAAGGATTACTGTACGAATTAGACTGTCTGTTGTTTGTATGAAATTAGTTCTAATTTCTCTAGGACCAAAATTCTCAAGGAAGAAAAACTTCATCCAAAAAAGGTGTGTTGCCCAACTGTATTTGGTGGCTAAATACACAGCATACTTATACCCAGTCCGACATGTTTTTTTTTTAATTCCTAAAATGTATAGGGATAGTACAATAAATTTATATACTAGGAACACATGATTATTTTTAATCATTTTTGTTCTTTAATTTTTTTTCTCTATAAGTTTTATTCTATTTTTTAAATCTTTGTTTCATATTTATCTTAATTTTTTTTTTTACCATTCCTTATATTTATATTTAATTATATTTCCTCCCTTAACCCAATACAGCTTTCATTTTTTCCCCTCTTTAACAGACATGGAATAAAATTAAAGTATAATGTATTAATAATAAATTTTTTAAATAAAATGGCAATACATACAAATAAAAATATATCATATTTTTTCACGTAAGTAATATTTAATCCTTACAATCCAAAATCCTTCGTAGAATCCTCAATGCTCCTTATTTTGTTACTAATAAAACCATCCATAAAGACCTAAATGTTCTTTATGTAACCGATCTAGCCCGAACCCGATATCATTCCTTCCATTATAAACTCCCTAACCATCCAAACCCACTAGTTTCAAACCTTGCTTCCTCTTCCATTCCTAGCAATCCTCCGAGGCGCCTGAAAAGAAGATGGCCTCGTGATCTCATATTGTAAAATGTTTTTAGAGTTCTACTACTGGGTAGTTTCTCTACATGCTGTATCATATCATTATTATTATTTCATTATGATCAAATTTACTTGTTGTATTTTTTATAAAGTTGTAAATATCAATATATAAAAAAAAGTAATATTTAATTAAAATATATAAAAGACTCAACAATTATTGATAAGGATACAAAGATATTATGCTTATAATAAGTACAATGACATAATATATATTATATATAAAACAAATACAGATAATAAATATAAAATTTAAAAAAATAAATATATATAAAATATAACAGATATAATAATTGATAAAACAGCAATAAATAAATATATAAAAATAATAAATAGATACAAAAAGTAATAAATATATAAAAAAAAGTAATATAGTAAACTTCAAAAATATCATTTATAATCACACAGAAAGTTTTAGTATAGAACTTCGGTTCATTATAAATCGAAGGCACCTTATGTACACCTTTAATCAGGAGGTTACGTGGGAGTACTTACCCCATCATAACTTTTTATAACCGCTGATTAAGAAACAGTACTTCCTCACCAAGTATTAAAAGCAAAATCTCTAACTTTTTCAAAAATGATAAACTTTAGCAATTTATCGAAGGCACAGTAGGAGAATTGGATGAATTTTATATACGTTTCAAATGTTTTGCGGATTTCGAGGATGTGTTATATGTAATGACGAGAAGATAGTTGACCGTGAATAATATTTATGAGGAGAAGATGGTCAGTGTAAAACACATATAAGGAAAACGTACTTATTTGTGCCAACGTTTTGGCCAGAATTTCTATCCTTCATAAGGGCTAAGAACAAAAAACAAGATAACACCCAATGAATGAAAGGATGTGTAGAATGATTAGGAAACAAGAAAACATTATGGATACATAAATAGTGTTGACAGACACGAATAGTTTAAGGATCATAAGTAGATAAAGCCTGTATGTGATAAGTAATGTTGAAATTAAGAAGTTGGAAAAAAAAGATAATCAAATAATAAAATGCATACAAAAATCTAGATAGTAAAGAGATGTATAAAATGAAAAATATTAGAAATATAAATAAAGTAATTAAAGAAGTGGGAAATAAAACGTTTTACAGTTGGCATATTCTTAGGTCTACTTTGTATTAAATGAGCTCGTATTTCGTATGTAGGGTTGTTTTCTAGGTGGAACAATATCATAAAAGTTGGGAATTAATATCTATAAAAATTTTGTGATGTCCAATTTTTTTTTTTTTTGTTAAGGTACTTTTTAAAGTACAAATACTCGAAATCGATTTGGAGGTTTGAAAATGTGCTTGTGGATCTAGTAGATGTGAAAAAATTGTATTTTTGTTATTTATTTTTAGGAATGTTTTACTTTATTGAAACTGGGCAAAATAACTGAAGAAAATAGGTTGAAGTTTGTAAACGGTTTATGATAAAAAAATTTTCTAACTTTTTTTTATCTAGAAACTTGTACAAATTATAAAATAATCAAGCATATACTTGTTATGAGATGGCAAAATATTGAAAATAATAATTAATGTTATTTTTAATCCGAAATTTTAACTGCATAGCAGCTAATTATAAGCAATCGAATTGTTTTAACCATTATTGAACGATAATATTTAATCACCACAAATTCTTCTCCACCATTCGACTTAATTTTAAAAATAATTTTACTATTTCTACTTTCATTACTAATTAACCCTTATCCATATATCAGTTATTAAAAAGTAGTACAATTACTATACCAACGGTTGTGCAAGGAGGTGATTAGGTCAGAATCACGCTCAACCATCAGATCCCCCTACGTCTCTTAACACATAAACAGCGGTCAAAGGCTGTCACTTTTGTAGCATACGTTCAGAATGGTTGGAAGAATTCTAGTACCTCCCTTTCACCTTGGACTGTTCCAAACCGTGTTTAGTACTGTCTTAGTTTCTACCAGCAACGATCCTTTTGGATTCTAATTTTAAACCTTTAAGGATTTTTAATTTCTTTCAATTATTTTTACAATCGAATTTATTTTTTGAAGTTTATAATTATGAATTATTTTACTTTACATACCTTCAATATAATTTTTTATGTGTTCAAAGGGCTTTTTGATTTACATTGTTTTGGATTATTTTACGCTGTCTAAATGTTTTATATAAAATGCAATGATATAAAATATACATCTAGAGACCTTATTCAGAAATTTAATAATTACCTATTAGTATTTAACAAATACCGTAGAACATTCATGTATCAGCTTATTGCATATGTATAGATTCAGTGGCATATGTGGGTGACGATAATGCGTCGTCATGGTTGAAAACAGGTATTTAAACTTTATTTTGGCTAAATATTACATGTTATACATAATATAATGCCTGTTTCAATTAAAATAAAATAAAATTTTAACAACACTTGTTAACGCGCGACAAACATAAACAAGAATTGGTTCTGAATCTTGGAATGGTATAAAATAAAACACTTGCTATGTATCGAGGCATTAGCCATTATTACATCAACAATATGTCGTTTATTAAGGTTTTTCGCCATCTGTCCCTATATCTGTTCAGGTAGGAGCCTTTCGACGAACTTTTTAATGCGTTCCTGGATATATAAACATCTGTGTTTAGTTTGGCACATCCCCTTATTAGATCTACCAGTACAAGTGTTACAACAAAAACGACAGGTTTTGACGAAGGACCAGAATCAAATTAAGCAGATGCAGGCCCTTCCTGGACATGTCAAACTTTACCACCCCCTCTCGGGCCTGGGGGACGCCTACCTAGGGAGCGTTCTATCACCTATGGCCAATGAGGAATTAGATTCAAAAATAAGGTAACGCCCCAAAAGGGAAGTTGGAGAAAAGGGACAGGACAACTAGACCAGGGAAAAGGGCAGTGAAGAGGAAGACTTAGACAAGAGAGGACCAGGCTTGAGAGAGGAGCAGAAGAAACTAGAGCGAAGAACGGCAATATGCACTTCGACCAGACAAAGTCGTAAGAAGGGCCATGAGACCTGGATATCCCTTATGAACAAGACGACACCTACGGAACTACATCCCACGGCATGAATCAGCAGCAATAAGTATAAATTAAACAATAAGTAATAATGTAATAATCGATATTTTATGGCAACCATTTATCTGAATCATTTGAATCATAGTAATAAATTGTAAATAAATGCTTAATCTCTTTATGTAGTTTATATTATATAACTAAATATACCACCCCTTACTATATTATATAATTAACGGTAATGATATTTTATACAAATAAGATATTTAATTGATAAACTGGTGAACACAAAACAAGCCTTTGGAAAAGAATCCAATTATAGTAACAGTTTTGCAGGACTCAATAAATTAACTAATTAACTTATTTTTGTATAATTGCCTTCAGCGATCATCCTGACATCCGGACTAAAACCTGAGACAGTACATAGCACACTACAATTTGAGATTTATCATACCATTAAACTATATTATGAAAACAATCCCTATACAGTTTCAAATATATAATAAAAAACAGCCTAGAAAAGGGGTTGAGTTAGAACTAGTGGTTTGAGAGTGTATAGCCAAGAAGGGGTTGATAAAGTAAGGAGATGGTATGCCAAGGCAACTAGTGACACATGGTAGGCTGTAGAAGTAGTGGCGGGTCGACCATTGAGAAAAGCAATAACCTGATAATGGCTCACCTAGCCTTATTAACACCCAATATCTATAAATTGTCGGTTAGAGGAGTCCCATCCTCGACAAAGCATTTTCAAGTTAAAGCATTGCTTCTTCCCTTCCCACGTACGGTGTCAATTTGCCTTCGCTCGCACTAACTTCAAGGGAAATGTTCTTGTATTGCTTGGAATAGAAGGGATTCCTTATTTCTTATCAAACATTTAAGACAGCATATTTAAAAACATAAAAATAAATATTTTCATAATTTATTAGAACTTGTGAATGAAAAGGTACTCTTCCTTGTTTTAATTATTTATTTTATATCATTAATAAACAATAATGTTTCGGGGTTGTTACCCGATCAGGTATCTAAAAAAAAATCTCAAATTCATACCATGCATATAACAATTAATCTATTATTAATCTATCTTAAATTACAAACATTAGAAAAAGGGCAGGCCAAGTGGGATGAAAGCTCTCCCAGTAAATTGAAAGAAATAAAACGATCAGTAAAACCATGGTCGACATCCTACCGCAACAGCCGCAGGGAGGAGGTTGCTCTGGCCCGCTTGAGAATAGGTCATACTCTCCTCACGCATTCTCACCTGATCAGAAAACTGCCACCTCCAACGTGCAAATATTGTCAGTCCATTCTTACGATTAGACATATTTTCGAAGAGTGTACTCACTATTTGCCAACAATAAACAGGATAGGACTAACCCCAAATTTATCTGAAACTCTCGCAGATGAGGAAGCTAAAATTACACGAGTATTTGAATTTTTAAAAGCACATCGCCTTCTTTATAAATCATAACTCCTCTTCGATTTTTATGTTTTTTATTTTATTTATTTTTTAAAATTATTTTTCTATTTTTTTTATTTTTCTATTTTTTATTTGTTTATTTATTTATTTTTTTTTTTACTTTTATCATCCCATAGGCGTTGATGACCAGAGGGTTTTACGCCTTTAAGCAACAATAAACAAACAATTAATCTATATATCAGAATTTCTTTTTAAAACTAATATTGATTAAACATCTATTTAAAATTACATTGTGTTTTCTCCTTATTATTCTCGTATTGTTAATAATAACATCTTGTCACAAATATAAAATTTTTAAAAATTTAAAAAGCAAACATATTCTAAATAAAGAGATATGAAATACCTTCCTGAAACCAGGTTATCTTTATCATAGATAACAAATAGATTAAAGCCAAGTCAACATTCTTCTACCTCTGTTTCACATAAGATTACTAATTTATTAACAATATTTTTTTAAAAATATATTAAACAACACAATAATGTATTAAATTTATTCTACTCTCTAATACTATTATACAACATTAAATTACTAATTGATTTACCATATCTATGTAGTGTGTATATAAATTTTTGGTATCTGTCTTAAATTGATAGAGTTACCTATGTTTTTGTGATATATATTACTTCGGTTATTTTTCTATTTCTATTATGATTTACTAGGGCTAAAATTTTTGGATTTTTTAAATCAAAATCATGTTTATACTTTATGCTGTGTTGTGCCAGTGCTGATGTGTTGATGTTTTTACATTCTTTTGTTGCTCAACTCTAGTTTTTAATTTTTTAGAAGCTATAACTTTAATAATGTTTTTCATATATGGAATACCTAAAACTATTTCAGTTTCAAATCTAAAAGGACAAGTAAAATTGAAAGGAGAAAGTGCGTTCCATTTGAAACTAAAGTTTTTTTCAGTTGGGATAAGAAATCTTTAACAGCTTATGGCATCTGTTATTCATTGTTTAATGGTGCGAATTCTTTACAAATGAGCATGTATAAAGCATTTGAGTTCAAGAAGAGTGCTTTGGTGACAAAAATGTGTGTACCTTTAGACTTTAGAGGAAGCTATTTTGAAAATTTGGGATTACATCCTGCCAGACTATGCCAATGAAGTCAAGATTTAGCTTTATAAAACATTTAATTACACATAAATATAACGACCGTATTCTATAAAATATTAAAAATATACAGAATCGAATATACAGAGAGGCACTTCTTAAGGCGTTCTTAAGTGGCTGTCGTTCTTAGCAAAAACGTTGCTGTAAAATCCTAGGTACCCACCTTAAATAAATAGTGTCAGTTTTGCACCACTTTTCGTTTCTGAGCTTGTAACAGGGAACGAATGAAAACTGGGATTCGAAATAATTTAAGTTTATAATACCCTCACTGTGTATTTCATATATACATATAGGTACTTTTTTTCTGTAACAATGCGTTCTGTCTGATATTTATAAAAAATGGCAATGCGGATCATACAACTTATTTACACTATATTTACAAATATATAAATTAAATAATAATAAAACAAGAAATGGAAGAGAAAACAAAATTAAAGTTTAAGTCTGGACATACGGAGTTGAGCTTTGGGGCTCCACTAAACCATCAAATTCCTCCAGAATCCAATCCTTACAGTCCAAAATCCTGCGTAAAATCCTTAATGCTCCTTACTTTGTCACAAATCAAGTCATCCATCAGGACCTCAATATTCCATATGTTGCCGATTTGGCCAGAACCAGATACCGTTCCTTCCATAATAAACTTCTCAACCACCCAAATCCACTTGTTTCTAACCTGGCTTCTCCTTCATTACCTAATAATCCTCCTAGGCGTCTGAAAAGAAGATGGCCTCGAGATCTTCTCCTCTAGAAATGTTATTGGAGTTCTATCAGTGGGTAGATTCTCCACATGTTTTTATCATGTCACTATGTCATCTACAGCAAATTTACTTGTTGTATATATGTGTATACAGTTGTAAATATCAATAAATAAATTATTAAAAAAAAAAAAAAAAAAAAAGTTTAAGTAAAATAATATTTTTAACAGGATCATTATTATTCACAATATTTACATTCGGCCTGGGGAACTCCAAACCGAGCTCTTCTCATCACTAGTTGAGGAAAGAGCAGGACTACGGAAGATCATGGCGCTTCTCTCTCACCCGCGTCTATGGTATCGAAAGGTATATTGGTATAACTTATAATAATAATAATAAATAAATAAATAAAATAATCACCAGTCGCATTCACACTCTTATATACAATATTTACACTATCAACCTGAGGATCCCTCAGGAGGAGAGGTAAAGCTGAGCTCTTTGAGATCCCAGCGCAACTGGTAATGAGCCAGTTGAGTCTGAGCAAATGCGCTGAAGCCGCAAACACTAAAACACTAAAGCCTATTTTTAATTGTTTGCATTATAATTCTTCAGGGAGTCGTCCCAGAATAAATGAAATTTATTATTATTATTTTATATACGAAAAATAATTTGCGTGGAAACGGAGCCATGGCCAAACCAGGAAAACATCATGCCTGTTTGGGTAGTAGGAACATAGAAATCGTAGTTGAACAATTATAAAATTATTGAGGGTTGTCGATAAATTCCCTGTAAGAGTGGAGGGAGGGTGTCGTAAAAAAATGTAGTGAAACTGACAAGTTAGGGATATGCATAAGGTTTGGAGGGGTGATAGATGGAGCAATCGGGGGGAGTGCTAGTTATGCACGGCTTGGGTAGGCATTAGTCTAAAAGGCGGAACAAGCCAACGACTAAGGCCTCTCTACTATTTACTAACAATAGTCTGTGACAACCAGTCCCCAATAGCAACCTTTTATGCACCCCCCTCTGGCGATTTTCAATGTCTTCTTTTTATGTCTCTTCTGAAATATGACAAGGGCATCAACATTGTTATTCATAATATCCGAACTGGATGGGGCGGCAAGACCGCACAAAGCATCCTCTTCCGGTTCCATTCCTTCCTATTCTTGCCTTTTCGAAGATGTTTGTTGCTCTGCAATATGATATTTTTTTGCCAGTCTTCTCGATGTATTCTTTTATGATGGATAGACGTAACAAGACTGAATGAACTCATTGATTCATCCTCGTATAAACACAAGCTAAAGCAGTCTTGGAAGAACAGATCCATGTTCTTATTCCTTAGGCGGGCGGAGGAGATTATCCTAGAGATTGAAAAACAGCGTGAAGGTCGAGTATATTTCGTATTATCCTGTATATTTAAAATTTATTTGTTATGTATATTTATTATTTTTACTTTCCCTTACCAATAACTGGAATGTATATCAAGGGAAAATAATACGATCGTGCACAATTTTGAATTCGAGTTTTCTTTTTCAACGAAATAAATGCTTTCAGGTCCAATAGAATTTTGCTAAATGCTCAGCGTGTCAGTCTTTGTGGATGAACACCCAAGCTCAAAAACGAAAAGTCGCACAAACAGATGATAATGTGAGTATAGTCTCGTTGTAAGGGACACCCTTAACTATTTGCTGTACAACAACCATGGACTATTATAATTAAAATTAATATTAGAATAATATTACAGGTGTCAAAATTAGGCTTTAGAGCAAGTAGAGTAAAATAAAAAATATAATGAAAATAATGAATCTGAAAATATAAAAATGAACAACAATATTCGGCAGAATACATAAAATAAAATTAGAACAAATACAAAAACCATGTTTCATGTCATAAAACATAAGGTGACTAACTTTTGATTATAAATACAAAGAAAAAAAATTATAAAAAAATCAAATACAATTAGACTAAAAATAATAAATGAAAAGATACATATTTACAAGTATAAATAAAAATTTGAAACATCAAATATAAAAAATATATAAACCAACGGTATATTTTTTTATTATTATCAAGAAGGTTATAATAAACAAAAATAAAT
>NW_027115109.1:1885775-1898168 GCF_000696795.3 Halyomorpha halys
TATTTATAAAATTAATTAAAAAAATAAAATGAAAATTTAATTGTGCTGAAATTATAATTAGAACAGAGAACAATTAAGTAAAATAATTATAACAATAAAAATAAATAAATAAAGAGTTTATTTCAGAATGTCTTGTATCAGCCTGGGCTTCAGTCTTTATAATTTATAAATGAGAATAGTTATGTTTAGTTTTAGATTAAAAACTAAATAGATGCGGAAAATTTTGTATAGGGACTTAAGCAAATCGAGAAAATGCTTCTATACAACATTCTGAGTGCGCAAAACAAGAAATGTAATAGGTATATGACCATTTTTCAACCAAATATTTTTATTATTATTTCTTTGATATAAAATACGATCTATACTCAAAGTATAACCATTGTTATCTTTATAACAATTTTCTACCGTCATTAGCCATCTGCTAGCCAATTTCTCGATCTCACGCTGATACATTCCTTGGGATGACTGTCAGAGAACTCTTGAGCAACAATTTCAACTTCCGCAAAATTATCAATTTTTTCCCTTGAAGAAAATAGGTCATGGATCGAAACAAGCAGTAATCCGATGCTGCAAGGTCTGGACTATATGGTGGATGAGGTAGGAGTTTGAACCTATGAAGGTCTTTAAACTTTTCTTCGGTTCGACGGGAAGTGATTGCTGAGGAGTAAGTTCGTGAGGTACCAGTCTACTGCTCTTTTTCACCTTCGCTATAGAGACTAGATTACGACAGTATCTTTCGACACGCCACACTCCCTGGTAAGTTCGCGAGTACTTGTGGACGGATTTAACTTAACAGTTTCCTGCAGAAACCTCATCAATATCCATTGATGGTGGCCCGAAGCCCTTCTTACTTTTCAACGTCGTATCTCCACTCCTAAATTCTTCAAACCAACTCTGCGCAGTGCGCTGGTCAATGGCACCTTCTCCTACACATTTAATGATTTCACGAGTTGCTGTGAAATGTTTTTCCAATAATGCATTAAAATGACGTGAATTTCGTAGGACACTGTTATGTTCCTTCTTTGAAACAAACAACTAAACTGTGCCTTTTTTTTGAAGAAGTCAAATGGGATCAAATAAAATTAGAGAATGCTCTAATGGGATTATTAAATATTGGTAAGTATTAAATAGGATTAAAATATTTACAGTCCTTTGAAATCTTAAATTTGATAAAACGGTCATCTTTTTTTATACAGCCCATTATTCAAGATACTTGTATTAACCCCCGGCGTAACATTCACAATCACAGTCTTTGATGTCAATTAAATTTTTATTTGCAATTTTTTTTTTAAATAACTTTATTGAAATTTACTACTGTATATTACATAATACATTTAGTAAATAAGGTCTTAGTTAAAATGGAGTGCTACAGGCGTGTAGAGCAGCTACCCACTGGTAGCACTCTAATGACATTTTACATTAGCTGGTCTCGTGGCCATCTTCTTTTCAGGCGTTTGCAAAATTATAACCAAGATCTTCACTTACCTTTCTACTGATCCAGATGGTATGACATATGTCTATTTGAATCCACTATTAGAATGAGATGTTTATAGTCTACGGTAGATACAATGGTCAAGAGGGGGGTGGGGAGAGCAGGAACTAACAAAAATAAGTGCAACTCATTTTATTATTCGTCCTTAATTAGGCTTTCTTCAGGATTGACTGGCTGTAATGTCTGTTACAAGTAAGTATCAATGGATAAGTTAATTGTAGACGGACTCAAATCTTACTGGGGTGAATGATGAATGTTGTGAGATTTATTTTAAGAAAACATCTCTTCAGGGCAAAAATATCTGTTAAAGGTAGCCAAATGCAGAATTTTAATAATATTTGTATTAATTTTAGAATAATATCAGTAAAAAAATACATGCTGTTACAAAAATTTTAAAGTTGTACGAGAGAACTAGTGTTTCAAGTTAGCTTTCTGAAATCATTTAGAGTTAAGAATAAATGACGTTAAATAATTGATTTTTTTCCAAGAGGGCCATTTGTTCCGAATTTATATTTTAATTTAATTACCTTTCTCAAAATTTATATTGTAATGATATTAATACGTAAGGTTTGAAGAAAAAAAATAGTATTTCAATTAATTTGGAATGTGTTTATTTAGTAGTGATAGATTTTTTTTTCGAAGTCTTCCAACATCTCAGTTGTTCATTTATGTTACTTTTAAAAGCACTTTGTTTTTATTGCCTGAATATTTTAATTCGTTTTTTGCTAAATGGGACATAACATTTTCCATAACCTTTTCTTAAGTATTTTCTTATGGATTGAAACTTTTGAAATACAAAGGTCCGAATTTCTGTTCAATGATGTTGAGATATATTGCCACTTCCATATGCTTCTATTATGTTTTATAAATTCTGTCATGACACCTTTGTTGAACTTAAATATACTCGCTTCATTGTTCACAAGACCCGTCCTCCCAACCTGTCCTCCAGCGTTGATCAACAAACTTGCAGTCGAAGATCATTTGGTTTAAGCGCTTGTTGACAACGTTATGTATTTCGCAAAACCACAGCGATAAAGCTTGTCTAGATGTTACGTTTGGTGGGAAGCGCTGAATGCTGAAACGAAAATTTTCATGAAGCCGTTATATATAGAACACGTTTAATTAATTACTAAATGTAAATAAAAGGATAATACAAAGAGTTCTTACGTATTTTGGAAATGATGCGAGCATTCCTTGCATGGATAAAACTTGGCAAAAAGGTGTATGAATAAAAGCATATCTTTTTGTTCTTCTACGGTTGGTCTATCGGGGTAGAAAGCGGCCATTGTGTGTAAAAACATCCATGAGCATAGCCCTAAAATATGGCAAACCTTATTAAAATGTATGAATCTTATTGATATATGCATAATGCATATTGCTTATAAATTAAACTATAAAAAGTTTTATTTGTGGTGTAGGTTTATCTCCATATTTTTCTAATAATTTGTATTTTACATATATATAACGTTAAGTATCAGTGAAAGCAAAATGTCAAAAAAGAGAAGAAGGAAGAAGGAATATGATCTAACACGCTTGAACTGCTGTAACATGGTACATCTCTTTATATACATTCGAACAGCTGATCTCCTCAGTCAGCTGACAGCGAAGTAACAGCTGACTCAGACAGCAACTCCCCCCCCACCAGTTTACGAACAATCCTCGTAAACTAATACTATACAATATAATAACATAGAAAATAAAAACAATAAAGAAAAGCTATTTATAATAAAAAAAATTCTTATATACATACCATTGTAAAAACCTACAAGATCCCTTAAATAAATGCATACATAATAAATAAAATTAAATAAATGCATAATTTAAACTTGAGAATAAAATTTAAAAAAAACTAAAAACATAAAATGAAAAAGACAATATTTACCAAAATTAATAACAATCTTAAAACTAAAAACTATAAATAGAATTAATAACTAAATTTTCTCTAGTCTAATCTAGTATGAGAACACTTCAGTTTTATATTGTCATTGTCGGAAGTTTTAATTCTTCAATATGGACATTTCTCCTCTTTTTGGGTTCTCAGATACTTTCAATTGTTACAATATTGTGTTCCCTTATAATTATCACCCTGAATGGACCCTCGTATCGCTGTATCTCTTTACCCCTGTTAGATCCCAACTTTCTAATTACGATTGTCCCGATTTTGATTGCTCCCATCCTATCTGTGACCTTTAAATTCTCCCGAGCTACCCTCCTGGACTTTTCCTTTTCCATTCTTCCCCAGGTCTTTTCCCATAACTTTCATTGCCGGTGTCCTCGAAGCCGAAAGAGGATATCAAATGGTGAAAACCCCGTAACGGTGTGTACGGAATAATTATATGCCGCTATAACCTTTGGCATTGCTAAATCCAGTTCCAATGTCTTATCGATTTGATGTGTTGAGGTGCCATGTCACATCAAGGTCCTTCATTTTAGTTCATCCTGGCAGTCGAATTCTCGGCCTCCGTCCGATGTGATGCGCTCCGGAACTCCATAGAATTGGAAGCACAATCGGAGAGCTGTCAGCACTGCTTCCGACGACTTGTCCAGCAACTGGTGCGCCTTTGCCGCCTTGCTGAAGATATCAATCATGGTTATCCATTTATATCCTGTCCATGTAAACGTATCGATCTGCAGATCGTTGAGCGGTACATCTGGGGTATGTGTCTCTTCTTATCTCTCTTTTGGTGGGTTTCTGTGATATTTCATGCTTAGACAAATTTCGTAATTTCCTACGACTTCTGTGATTGTCTTCTTCATCCCCCACCAAAGGTACTCTTTGACGCTTGCAGAGTCTCCGAGGTATCTCGGTGATTTGTTTTTCCCTGATGATATGCTACAGCCACCTCTCTCTGGCGTTCGTCCTCCCGAAGGGTTTCCACTATCAGCTTGCATCGGGCAAATGTCCTGTCTATTCCTGTGTTCATCACGCCATAGCCACTTGATCTTCTCCCAAATGGTTTCATTCCCAACGTACAGGTGACACTTTTCTCCAGGCTTCGAAGCGTTATTCAACGTTCTACAGATCTGGTCATTCTTCACCCCTGGCTGCGACCAAATCGTCGTGATATTGCTTCTCCCATACTTGCTGCACTCAACTTTGAGCAATCTAGTGGTCCTAGATTTTCCATACAAGCTGCCGCCTCTGGTCGTTTACAAATTCGAAGTACGCCTCATCTCACTCAAAAAGGTCCTATAGTCTGGTTCTTAAATTTTTGTCATGTTCCGTTTAATTGGTGAAAAAAAATGAGCAAAAACAAAAAAAAAAATTAATGATATGACTATACGAGCTATGACTACATCACTGCGCTGATTCTAATACATTAAGGGAATTCACGCCATTTTAATTCAACAAGGAACAAAACTCCAACGCATGAGCTAACGTCCAGTCATATTATCAAATCATTGTATTTTTGCCATCAACCTTGTCTCATATATAGATATATAAGACCTGGGCTCTAACAGGTACCCTGAGAAGCAGAGTCGAGAGATTCGAACGGAACCCCCTTCGTTCAATTACAGGGGTGATCTGGGATCAGAGCCTTAATATATGGAGGAGAACTAACAGTGCTTGCAGAGATTGGTCAATAAATATCTCATGATATGAAGGCAAGAAGGTTTAGATGGACTTGGTATGCGTGTCGAAGCAATCCATCAGGACTCCTCTAAACAACTATGAATGCCAATAAAGTTGGAAAGAGATCACATGAGAGGCCCAAAACAAGATGGCTAGACAGGTTCAAGAAAGAAAGAGCAGCATGCAGCAAACTGGAAAGCAGTAGCCCAACATAGGCAGGCGTTGATAAGGCTGGTTCGGGCGGGCAACGATCTACAAGGTCTGTAGATACAAAAAAAAACTTTGTTCCACATCTCCAATTTTTGGCAAATCATAAGCCAAATCTTGACCAATCCCAAAATAATTAGCGACTAATTATAATAAAATTAAAGCTTATGAAGCTATAAACCCAACAGGGTGCTGAGAAAAAAAACATTCTACAGTAAATTAATAAATAAACCGTTCAGCGATTAATCCTTCCGCAAAGTTCCTTTAAATTGATTTAGATAAACCATATGGTACTTAAAGAGAATTTTATCCTCTTTACAATGGTACAATTGAAAGGAACAGAAATTTAAGATGCCGATTATAGGGTTATGACCATTGCAATTAAAAAATATTCTGTATCGGTAAAATGGCTGTTCGGGAAATAAATAAACATGATATAATTATTTTTAAAAAAGCACATCTTTACGCTATCCAAGCTTAGCCTGATTCCAGAGTAAGTTCAGACATACACAAAAAAATGATGAGTAATTTAGTATCTTATTTTACAATTTTATATTAAATAAGTGGAATAATCTAAGAATAACTAATTGTATTAAAAAAAACAATTAAGTTAATAAAATAAATAAATCAAATTACCCAATCTTTTTCTGTCTAAGGGACAATCGTTATCGAAGTATTGAGACATCTAAGCAAGAAAAATAAAATTTGATTAAAAACAATGCACTAAAGGTTTTTTTTTCTCAAAATACTAAAATATAAGAAATAAATACCTTCGTATTCCAAAAATGATGACGGAATATTTGTTGGTCTTTGGTTTCCAGAAATTTATAATGGATCAAATATGTGCGGCATTCCAGCTTGAATCATTAAGACTTTGATATATCAGCTCTGAAATAAAAAGCAAACTTCATGAAGGAGCATACAGACATACACATATATGTGTATGTATATAGTGATATTAGACATTAAGAGCTACAAAAAAGTTGATGTAGAGAATGGTTTTTCTCAGTTTTTCTCGCTCTTGCGGGTTGAGTATCTGAGGTGGGGGATCTAAAAGTCCAACCACCTTCATATTTTTGTTTATTTATTTATTTTTATGTACTCAAATATTTAAAACCTTTCGCACTATACGTGCTGTGTCTAAGAGAACAGACTGTTGCTAATAATAATAATAATTGTTATTATTATTGGCGCGACAGATCGTGGAGGTTCAAGGCCTGGCGGGATGCACTAAGGAAATACATCACGCGTTTTTTGACGTAGTCTTCATGGGGATGGGTTCGTACTCCCACGCCTATTTTTTGTGAGTGCCACTCATAGGCTAACATGCCTCACAAATGCTCGGGAGGGGGCTGTGAGTATTGCATAATGTTATGCTTGAAAAAAAAAACCGGGGTAGGGCCGAGGTCTGAACTCACAACGTATGGGTTGGAGGCTAGGCGCGTTGCCACGCTGCTACCGTCACCCCCGCTCGGATTTGCCACTTATTGTAAGAAAATTGACGCTATTTTTTTTTTCAGCGAATCACTTTTTGCTGAATAGGAAACATAAACTATTCTAGGTAATCAAGTCACGATTATCCTTCCATGATAAACTCCTTAACTATATTTTCTAACTTTGCTTTTTCTTCTTTTCCTGACAATCTTCCGAGGCGCCTGAAATGAAGATGGCCTCGAGACCTTCTAGTATAAATATGATTAGAGTGCTACCAATTACAAGTACAGTTGTAAATAGTAATAAATAACTAAATAAAATGAAATGTTAATAGCACTAAACTTATTAATGGTTTTCTTAGCCCTTTGTTTGGTTTCTAGAAAAACCTTCTACATTTAATAGGCTTTAACTTCATAAATATGAAATCTAGTTTTCTTCCGAACTAGATCCTGCCTCAGACTTGGCCAAGGGGGGTACGAAATTAGGTTTATTGGCATGGTATCACGTAAGTGATGGGCAATCTTCGAAAATGTGATAGTAGGCCTCAAAAACCACATGGTTTGTGTTCCGATTACAAACTGAGAAGTAGGAAATTCGAGTATTTTTTTAAAGCAAGAAACCTTTTTTATTGAATAGGAACGGAAGAATAAAACCATTTAAGTCGGGCTATCCGAAATTGCAGTATAGTAACCTCACCAAAAATATCTCCAAAAAAAAGTATTTTTTTTTTTATATTTAAAAACCATTTAAAGGGGACCTTCTGTTCACTATTTTACGAAAACATAAACTTTGTGCTTGAAAGCACTCTACAAACGGTTTTAACAAAAACAAACTTTACTAGTTTTTTGGGACAATTGTTTTATATATTTTAATTACTCTGCTGCAATTAAGAATTACCCTTACTTAAATAGTATTTTAATTCCGTTTCTTATTCAACTAAAAATGGTGTCTTGCGTGAAAGAATACTGGACTTGTGTTTCCCGTTTTCCTTTGTAGAATCCTGGACTCAGTTGTTGTATTCACTCCCTATTATCATTCTTTAAAATAATTTTTTCCGTACGCCTAAATCATGATTCCATACCACACTTATCGCCGAAGCTGGACAATCCCTACAGGACTCGACTTCATTCATATAAAATTAAAGCTATTTAAATCATTTATAGAAAATTATGATTTAAAAAAAAAATCGCTCTTGGTCCATCCACAAGGCTCCTTGCTATACATTTTATCTACTTTACGATGGTATAGTTGAGACTTAATTACCTGTTCATACAAAAATTAGTGAAATATCAGTTTTTTCCAACTCAGTAACGAATCGAACCACTGCCTACAAGCATTGTAGTTCTTGACGTTGTATATTGAAAATATAAATAAAATAAAAGGTTAATGAAATATTTAATTTTTTTTTATTTATTGAAATTTACAACTGTATTTACATAAAAATAAATCTAGTTAATGTTAGATTACAATGGTATGATACGGCAGATATGTAGAGAAAGTAAGCATTGGGTAGCACTCAAATATTCAGGTTTAACTGTTAGAGATGAAATATAATAAAGGTGATTATGATAGACAAGTTTACTACACATAATAACCTAATTTATATTTTAAAAAATCCATAGCATTTACCTATCGTAATGTATAGTACTAAATAATATAATAATTAAAATTTAATTTAACCTTATCTGTGACGGGGTCATGTTGGGATTGGTCAAATGGAAACGTTTATGTTCAATCAGTGATGTGGAAGGTTTTTTTTTTTTGGTTTTTTTTAGTTTTTTAATACTTTATTTTGTGTGTGTCTGTGATGAACTTTTTTTGTGTGGAATGAATTATGTTTATTCATTTTTTGTAACGTAGCAATTTATTTAACAATGAATTGAAAAGTTAAAAAGTTAATGTTCTATTTTAAATTTTAATTATTTTATTGATTTTTAGTGTTTGTTAGTATCATGAGCTGTGTCGCTGATAGACCAGGGTATAACACCAATAAGTAATAATGAATGATTATCAATAATGATATAATTTGATTGACAGCGAGAAGAAAAAAAGGTAATAGGTAGATAGAAGAACACTCTGTGAACGACTAAACAATACTAACTTTATTTTTATTTTTTCCGATCCCTCTAAAACAAAAAAAACAACAAATTAGTGAATGCTTTATTATGTGAAAAAAGGAATAAATCGTGTCGAGTATTACCTTCTACTACCTTTGGTATTTTAAGGTTACCTGTAATATTTATTTATTAATTATGAAATGTCCATTTTAAATGGTCCTATTAGTAAAGAGAGAATCCGAAGGTGAGGGGCCTCCTCATGTTAATTTTCGCATAGACGATAGAAAAAAACAAAAAAAAAAAAACAGTAATTATTAAAGAGAATAGATAATTGTACTATCTACCTGCCACCTCGCAGGAAGGGGGGATGGGATGATGGATTGGAATACTGGATTGAAGGAAATATGGAGCCTGTCAAAGAATTTTGTGTGTCTCCGTGTGATGTGTTGTTGTACAGTTTCTAGCTGTAGTTCGTTAGAAACTGTACAACACCACATCACACGGAGACACATCAAATTCTTTGACAGTCTCCCTGTTTCCTTCAATCCAGTATTTCACTCTATCACCCTCACTAACTTTATTTGGTCCAGTACCTGTATATATACATCTTGATCAGGTGATCTATTCTATCACCTGACAGCCTTTGTCAGCTGACATCACACTGAGGTCGTAATTTAAATATATATTTTTTTTTTTGAAAAAATTTTCTTGAAATAATACATTTGGGAACCCCAAATCAAATCCGGCTACTATAATTTGGATGACAATGCTGAAAACCCAGATCCCAGCGCTTCTCTCCCAGCCGCACCACACACACATCTTTTTTTATCTAAATCAAGTTACAAACTATATATACAAACTAGCGGAAAATAGCTCAGCGGATGTTACAGTTTTTTTTTTTTATTATTGATTTATTAATATTTACAACTATATTAAAATATATACAATGAATAAATTTTATGTTAATTATACAACGGCATGATGCAGACTTCTTGAGATTCCATCTATTGATAGAACTCCAATAACATTTCTAGAGGAGTAGATCTCGAGACAATCTTCTTTTCAGACGCATAGGAGGATAACCAGGTAATGAAGGAGAAGACAGGTTAGTAAGAAACAAGTGGGATTTGTTGGTTAGGAAGTTTATCATGGAAGGATTGGTATCTGGTTCTGGCCAAATCGGCAATATGGAGTATTGAGGTCCGGGTGGATGATTTGATTTGTGAAAAAATATGGAGCACTAAGAATTTTGGATTGGACATGGGAAGAATTCGATGGTTTAGTGGAGCCCCAAAGCTCAACTCCGTAAGTCAAGATGGGCCTTATTATAGCAATCTAATGATTACTTTGTTATTAGATAGAAATTTAGACCGTTTGTCTAGTAAGTGGAATAGTCGGTTGATATAGTTAAAAATCGATTTTTTGTTCAATACCCAATCTCTTCTACTTAGTTCATAGCATTGCTCTGAATACGGGATAATTTTGGTGGTCACTCAGCCTTTCTACAAAGGCTCTGGCCAATCAATAAGTTGAAGAGGAAACTAGCAATGCTCACCATATCATATGCAACTATTAGTCAAAAATACGAAATTCATCAGGTACGAAACCGAAGACCTATTATTGTACAAATTTATTTTTCTTCGCAATTGATAATTAAAAAATAACTTCAATGCTTCTTCAAAGCTCAAATTATAAAAATGTTTCATGAAACGTACAATTTTGGATGTTTATAACTTGCATCAAACCGTTCCAATCGCAAGGAGGAGGTATCTATTGCCAGATTGAGAATTTTAAGATTGAGAATACAAGTTCAACTCATACATATCTGATCAGTAAGCAGCCACCGCCAAAATGTCAATACTGCAACAGTGTACTTACGACCAGTCACATATTTGAGGAATGTCATTTCTATTCCGCGAACTTGAGTAGATTGGGAGTAGGACCGAGTGTATCGGATGCTCTGAATGATGACCAGAAGAACGTGGAAATGGTTTTAGTTCTCTTAAAAAGGAATGGTCTTTTGAATAAGATTTAAACCAGAAAATCTGTTATACGTAATACAAAATACCAAAAGAAGTAATTATTTAATTTTTTTTCGTAATTATTTAAAGAGAAAAATAAAGTGAAATAGAATTATAAATATAAATGAAATAGAATTATAAAGCGCAAAACATGGGCGTTGATGACGTCAGGGTTTTACGTTTATATTTATTTAAAAATTTTATTATCTATATTTTATACTTTAATTTTATTATATGTACGAGTATGTTAAAGTGTTGAAAGAAAGAGGAGAAAAAATAAATAAAAAATATATATGGAGTATAGAATGAAAAAATAAAATAACATAAATAAATAAAAATAAATACAACAGAAAATAAATCTATAGCTGTTGTATATTGATTATTAGTTTACTGTGCACATATATATATTAAGATAAAAAAAAAAAATTTTAACTAGATTTAAATAGTATCCTGTGTAAGTTTTTTCTTTCTTCCATAAATAACAGGTACCTTCTGTTAAATAGGTAGATTCATTATGTTCATTTCATGTTTAACCTAAACAATGATTTTGCTTAATTATGTTTGGTTTATTTAAGAAATAAGAGTAATTAATTAGTAAACATATAGTCATCCACTATTGTTTTAATAACAATCCAAAAGGGATGGCATTCACTTCTTACTACAGCCTGAGTTATCCGATTTATCTTATCATTTGGACCCATCTTAACTAAATCACCCTGTTTATTTGGGGTGCTCCCGGTCGGATAGCTCTATCTATCGTAAAACAGCCACAAAATAAGATGAATATTTTTTTGTTTTTCGGCGAAGTAAAATATATTGAACGCGATCCAGCTCTAAAAATAAATATGGAGGAAAAATAATGTATGTAATAATCAAAGAAAATAATAATAACCAAACTTTGTTGGAATTTTGTAAATACGCTCCATTTACTTTCCTAATATGCTATTGGACCAAGCAATTTTACCGTTATAAATGAAAAGAAAAGACTGTAATTGAAGCTTTTATCCCAGTAATTATGTAATAAAATCTGTCCGTTTTGATGTTTGTAAGTAAAATGGATCTCAAAATCCCACTAAATATTTTGCTTTAAATTTTTAGAAAAAAAATATTTTTACTTGTATAAGTATAACAGATATATAGTTTTAAAAAGTATTTTTTTTTATTATAATATTTAATTTATTCTAGACATAAAAGCCCCCGAAAATGGGGAACCAAACAACTACAAGTATATATGATCCAAAAAAAAAAAAAAATCTAAAATAGGAAAATAAAATAAAAATTATTGGGTTATTAATTTTAAACTTAATAATATTAAACTGAGGTTTATATTTATATTTATTTAAAAATTTTATTATCTATGTTTTATACTTTAATTTTATTCTATGTACGAGTATGTTAAAGTGTTGAAAGAAAGAGCAAAAAAAATATATATGGAGTATAGAATGAAAAAATAAAAGAACATAAATAAATAAAAATAAATACAACAGAAAATAAATCTATAGCTGTTGTATATTGATTATTAGTTTACTGTGCACATATATATTAAGATAAAAAAATATTTTTACTTGTATAAGTATAACAGATATGTAGTTTTAAAAAGTATTTTTT
>NW_027115109.1:1898269-1904355 GCF_000696795.3 Halyomorpha halys
AAAATAAAAATTATAATAATTAACAACTAGTACTGTAATTTGTTGTATGCATTGAACTATATTTTAGTAGTGTGACTGGGGTGAAGATAATCGCTGATGAGGATTTGTTGATATTTATTAATTTTAGAATAAGGTTTTTCGAGCCTCAGAAACCAACAGAGCTCTTGAATCTGGATACTCTTACTCAAAAGACCAAGTAGACTGACAGAAAAAAAAAATTATTTCACTCAAATCTCATTCAAAGAGATATTTTCGGCTATAATTTTATTTTATATTTTATTACCCCTAATCTTTAGAAAAATATCAATTAGATTATTTAAGGAAAAAATAGGGGATAACAAAACGAACATTAGTCGATAAAAAAAGGAAATAGGATAAGCAGAGGAAATGTTTTGGAGTTCTCTTATGATTATAAATATCGAATGTTATCAATGTGTCGTACCAAAATATTGTGCGTTTTTATTTTGATCAATAAATGTAGTGGTGGTATTATGAACAAGGTGGTGCCCTCGAAATTGATCACATATCAGTAATCAGATAAATAAATTGTTAATATTATTACTATTAATGTATTACATAAAATATTATTATAGGTTTATATTTTATATATATCATATATTTTTTTATTTTTATTACCGTTACTTGGTTACACTGCACAAGGAATGTAATATGAATTTCTCAGGGTACCATCCCAAAGCACAATCAAATTAAATAAAGCTGTGATTAAATAATAATGTGAACCGCCTACGACCCATGAAGGGGTCCTTGATTCAGTACTTTGTAAAGAAGCAATGTTTTGAGAATAGATTTTTTTTCCAATTAAGGCTATCCACTTTATGGGGCTGGGTGGATCCCAGGAGAGATCCAGAACCAGTAGAGTTAACTCACAGCGTAACAGAAAATAAGTATAAGTAAGAAGTATGTTCCACAGCCGGATTCGAACTCGGATCCTTGGAGTTGGTAGCATAGTGCCTTGCCCCTGAGAAACCTTTCTTACTGCGAATAAATACTTAACCCCTCGTAGGGCACGGTCAAGGATTCTCAAAATCGGGGCGCTGTGAGCCAGACAGGCACACGATGCATAAAAATTCCCTAAATCCCATTATTTAATTAAACCAAAAATTGCCGATCATCTTGAGGATGTAGACAATTAAGGAAAAATATAAAATGAATTAAAAAAAAATCTTATTATTTATTTAGGCGCAGAAACCAAGAAAAGTCAAAATGAAGAATTCGCATATCATGGTTATAAATATAAATCAAAATAGGACCTTTTATCCTCGAAACAAAATTCAAAAAGGGGTCAGACCTGAAGTTGAAATGTGTGGGGACAGAAATCGGTCGGAGTCGTCGTCCATCAAAGCCGATGAAGGATCGCAAGAACAGGCTGAAAAGCATGTTGCAAAGAGTGGTTTCGCATGAGGGGCAAATTCCTTGGTTGCATTTCGCACTGGAGCAGTTCGTGAGCCGACGTATTACTGTTGCCATCGTGGAATCACAACATCTGGACCGCTTTTGGTGGTGGGGAGGGGTTGATTTTCGACGATCATCCCCCGGGAGGAATTTTCGACGATCTCTTCAGAGGAATTTTGAAGGAGGTGTGAAGGCCGGATTTCAGCTGGCTTCTTCGCAGATGTTGTCCGATACACAGTTCATGTGACAATTCTTTGGGAAAAACTCTTCTTGGAATTCATTGTAATTAATTCCCGAGATGAATAGCCAAGGAAATGATCCCTCCCAAGTTCAACAAAAAAAAAAAAATAAATAAAACCCAAGTTCAACGTAGTGTAGAAAACAGTCATTGGCCGTCGATATGTATTTCGCTGCATGTTGTATGTGGCGCACATTTGGTTGTACGTTTTGAAGTAGTGTCTCCTTCAGTTTTGTGAGCATTATAATACGTTATTACATCAGGGTTTTTTTTCTCCTGTACTTTTATCAATGGATTTGGTTTCGAGTACAGAAAAAACAAGGATTACACATTTATTCTTGCATGTGAAGAAGGTTGCCAACACTTTTTCTTCGTTGAAACCATAAAGACCGGAATATTGTGGTCTCCCTAAAATCAAGGAAATACTGAAATAACGATTGAAAAATTTATTTTAAAAAATCTAGGAAAGAAGGGCGATGAACCTGAAAGACATACCAGAAAGGCGCGGTGAGCCTGACAGGCAAATCATCCTCGTTCATAAACGGTAATAGTACCTGACGAAAATTACACTAACACAAGTATCGAAAAACAGTGCTTGAATTTACTATCTAAAGTGAAAAATATTGACGCACTTTCTTGATGGCAGGAGCTGAACTGACTGGGCGGGTCGGAACCACCCCATAAAGTTAAGAAACTACTGGGAGGTAGGGGTCACACTCGGCGCCTTTTTGAAAGAGACACTAAAAAAACAGAATCCTGTTTCTGTCAGATCAGCCGCGCCCAAAGCAGGGTTAACAAATAAGTAGATAAATATGCCATATATTTTGTTTAGGAGATTGTATGCGTATTAATTATAAAGTTAAATTTATTAGACCAATTTAGTATTATATTAAATAAAAAAATGTACAGTTATACAAGAAGGAAATTTTATCAATATCACGCTCTGTAGCATAGCACCTTAGCAGTGAGAAACCGCGCCCCCTGTGAATAAATAACTTTAAATAAATAATGGTCTGATCTAGTGGTGAATAATATTCATTGCTCAAATAAGTAGATATTTATGTTAAATGAAGTTAAACTACGGCATCTCTCTTAGGAGCCATCCCTTCTAAAACAAACCGAGAGAATTCGCACCATTTACACGTAACAAGTCTTTTCGAAGACATACTGCAAAACTGCTCTAGCCATTCGAAGCCGCCAGGTCCATTTGCGAACAGTTTCATTCCAGCGGGCACATCTTAAGTTAGTACTCAGAGCTTGAGAGGAATCCTTAAACCCACGCTTCATTTGACAACATTCCCGTATACTAATTATGATAACTCTTGCATGGGGGTAAACTTGTGTTTTAACTTGAAGTAGATTTTGTCATTCCTCTGCATTAGACCATTGCTCATAAAGGCAGAAGGACAGTAAGGAATGCTGGGATAGCTCACCCGCTAATAACATTTTATTACGTTCAAAAAGTTAGCAGTTTACCAGGAGTTGCCCGGCCTTCCCTTCTACTTCCATTTAGTCCGCGGCACATAACTTATATTTATAAGAGCAACTCGGCGTCAGGCAAGTTTCCTTCCGCCCACCGAATTTCACCAACAATCGCTAATTCACGCGAAACGTGTTTCAGAACCGTTTTGAATATAACGTCTTCTCAATGGATGCCTTAAACGATGCTTAATCTCTCATAATAATACCATTGTTTATTTTATTTTTGCTAAGGGTGTAAGTTAATGGTAATGTCTATTCCTTTTATATGGCAAATTTAATATTTTTTTTTTATTTTTTTTTTTAATTATTTATTTATTGTAATTTACAACTGTACAAAATAATACAATAAGTAAATATGTAGTATGTTTCATATACACTTGAAAATCTTGGGAAGGAACCACCCATTGGTGGTACTTCAAACATTAATTTAAACTAGAAGGTCTCGTGGCCATCTTCTTTTCAGACGCCTCGGAGGATTATCAGGGATTGTTAAGGATGAAAGATTAAGAATTAATGGGTTAGGATGGTTAAGGAGTTTGGAATAAAAAGACGCATATATGGTTTGGGTCAACTCTGCAACGAATGGAATGTTAAGGTCTTTATGAATGAGTTTATTTGTGACGTAATAAGGAGCATCAAGGATTTTACGTAGGATTTTGGATTGTAACGATTGGATGCGGGAAGAATTTGATGGTTTGGTGGAGCCCCAGAGCTCAATTCCATATGTCCAAATTGGTCTGATTATTGTAGTGTATACTAATTTTTTGTAGTGAATGGGAAGTTTAGAGCGTTTGTCAAGTAAGTGTTGTAGCAATCGGAATCTACGAGCAGTTTCTTGTCGTTTCAGTCTTGTGTGTGGATTCCTAGTAAGTCTCTTGTCAAGATAAAATTTAATTTAAAGCAAAACTATTTTAAAGATCTGCGTCATGCCACGGACCACAAGAATAGACTACAGTTGAAACACAGTAATCCCATCAGGACTGTGTACTTATTTTTTCTCTAACTTACGGAGATTCGAAGGTACGGCCGAAGTAGATGGGAAGTGCTGGGAAATGAAATTTTTTACGAAACTTTTCTTCATGAACAATAAGAGATTCCTTTTAATTCCACATCAGTTAGGGAGTTACTTTAAAAATTCTCCAAAAAAAAAAAAATAGTTGAAATGAATTTTTTTAGTCTTCACACCAAATTTTATTTTTATTTAAATTTTTCTTTTAAAGTTTAATATTTTTTCTGCGATTCTAGTGCTCCTTATGTTTCATAATGCCCATACATAACGTTATAAACAGATGAAGAAACAATTAATTTTGCTTTATATTTTAAAAATAAGATACATAAAAAATAAAAATATAGTTTAGGGATTTTTTAAAAATTATTCATTGAAATTTACAACTTTATTTACATAAAAATACATCTAATACCTACAAATAATGCTGGATTACAATGGTTTGATACATACATGTAGAGAAAGTACCCATTAGTAGCACTCAAATATCATTTCTACATTAGGTCTCGAGGCCATCTTCTTTTTAGGAGCCTCGGAGCATTTTGGAAGAGGAAGAAAGGTAAGAAACTAATTGGTTTGAGTGGTTAGAGAATTTATAATAAGAGGATTGATAATTTTGGGAATTAGATTCTAATGTGAATTCATAATTTTTTCCACATCAACAACATCAAACAGATTTTATGAATCAATTAATTATTTCTAATTTAATCTGAATAATATATTAATTTCGAAGCCGTTTTCAAAATATCTTTTTAAAAATTAAACAAATATTTTCATACTTCTTTAAAATTTCTAAAGTTATAAAAATAAAATTTCTGATATAATTTGTTCTGAATTATATTTAACGCGACTTTCATAATTAATGTATTAGACACAAAATAAATATAATTGTATTCATTTCTTTAACTGAAATAAAATTTCGCTGGCACAATGAACAGCCTTGAGATTTTACTTTAGTTTATTTATTTTTTGGACTCAATTAATTTTCGGAACCTATCTACTAATCCATTCTTTAAAAAAAAAAACATTAGAGATATAAATAATGATGTTGGTTCTTATTTAATTTATGAGCATTCGAGTTGCCTTAAAAAAAAAGTAATTTTAATATCTTTCCTTATACATTTTGTTTCCTAAAAATATTTAAGACGGTATTTCTGCTATATTAAAAAGAAATCCATAGATTTTCCAGGAATTCAGTTCATTACATTTGAAAAAAATGGATTTTTAAACCAATTATCAAAAAATGAAACCATAAAATATTAATTAAGTTTTTAGAATTATTCAATTTTTTCTTTATTCTAGTTCGTGATTTTTTTAATGTTTCTTCTATGTCCATTAATTAGAAATGAATATAATATTCATTATGTAACACATTTTTTTGCTTTCCGTATTTTTTACCCTTCATAAGTAATATGAAGAACTTAATATTTTCTTAATTCATTATCGTTGTAATATATGAATCCTGTTTTGTCTTCGCATATTCTAAAGCCACTGATGTTTTTTCAACCCTCTTCTGGGCAAACTTAATAAAAAAAGAAAAATAATTTTTTCGTATTATTTTTCTTTTAATTTTGTTTGAAATGGACAGTATTTGGTCAAACGGTTATTCTTGTTTCATTCCATATGATTTTATAGAAAAGGTTACCCCTAAATAGTTTATTTTTTTAAAATCAAATTTAGGATTAATTTTTGTACTAGAACGGTTTGTGAAGAGTATATTATTTGTTTTAATTTAAAAAAAAGAGTAAATAATTAAATAAATATTATTATAATCATTATAACATAGCGGTGAATTTTATTTTGTTTCTCAATCTTGGCCTCGAGGTTTCTTGAACCCTTATTAAAATTCTGGAAGATTATTGATTGACCGTGTGTATAGATGAATGGAATATGGTCCGGGTGTGGTAAAAAAAAAAACTCAAATAGTAGATAATTATACTATTTTAT
>NW_027115109.1:1904610-1913854 GCF_000696795.3 Halyomorpha halys
AAGCCCTGCAACGTGGGGCGAAACGTTGGCTCAATAAAATAGTATGATTATCTACTATTTGGGTTTTTTTTTTTTTTAACCGCACCCGGACCATATTCCATTCATCCTCTATTAAAATTAATTTAACAGTGGTACCACCTGTTATTTAAGGGTTTAACCTATTGATTGTTGGCCAAATATCGATTCTTAGATATTTAGAAGATTAAAACATTCAACATTGCGTAGTAAAACCCATGTCTTTTTTAAGATCAGAGTTAATATTATCAATGAATTCCTGAACATAAAATTTCATTTTAAAATCTTGAATTATTGTTTCATCCTTATTATTTTACTCATTACCCTATCATTGCCATACAAAAAAAATTTTGTTTTTCTATTTTATCTTACATTTACTGACCGTTTTTTAATTTTTATCATTATTATTGTTTATATAATTTGTGCTTCAATTAATGACTGATTTTATGTTAATCATTACTTCTTCTCTTTTAATTAGATACCAAGCCATTTTTTTTTTTTAAACTTTATTTAATTGATAGATATTACAATCTACCACACTATTGTGGGCAATAGGTAATAGTGATGAATGATCACATTCACACACTAAAATAAAATAAAATAAGAATGAAAATAAATTTTAAAAAAAGGAAGAACATAAAAATAAATAAAATCTCTCTTAAAATATATACAAACAAAAGGATAAAGAAACTGAACATAATCAAACTATATGTATGAAAAAATAAATAAATACAATTAAATAATAATAAAAATAATATAATCTATGATCACATTTACACTTTTATATACAATATATACACAATCGACCTGAGGATACCTGAGCCCACTCTATCCCCCACGTTTGGGGGGTAAAGCAGAGCTCAAAAGATTGCAGCGGTTCTCTTTCGCCGCATCACAGGTAGTGAGCCAGTGGGGACAAGTGCGCTAAAGTCGCTAACACTCAACATAAGTGGAGAATCTGACCATTGCCAGAACTCCAAATGTCCATTTTTATTTTACAATAAGTCTCTTGGCTACTGCCGTTTCAACCTTCTAGGTCGGCTGTAGGGATGGGAGGAACTAGATAAGGTTTGAACCAAAGGATTAGGATGGTTGGAAGGTTTATATAAGGAATTTTGAGAATTTGGTTAGTATGAGGTCATGAACAAAAGGTATATGAAAGTCATGGTGTAGTGTTCTGTTGGAAACGTAATAGGGTGCATTAACTATGGTTAAGCCACATTAAATTAATAAAACGTGGTGCACGCTTCACACAAATTTCACTTACGATAAAAATTAGTATTTTATGGTTTTTTCGCGTCGAAAATAACGTCTATAAACTTAGTTCTTTCCAAGAATACAAGAGTTTAACGAAAGATGACATATCTAGGTACATATGAATGCGATCGGAAAAGATCGGGCAGTCTCGGCATTTTCTGATCCGAACTACTTTCGCTATTATTCTTCCCCCCCCCTTAGTTATTTGTTTAATTCTTTAATATCTTGTACTTTGTTTATTTTTGCTAAAAATGAGAACTGGCTTGTTTCGAATGAGAAAAATTAAACGTGCTTTAGGACATTTTTTAAAAAATTGTAATTTAAGCCCTGTTAGAGTATTTAAATGAGAATAAGACCTATCTGGTGTTATACTTAATTTTACATTGATTTACCGATACAATTACCGATTTACTCAACTCGTTTGAGCAGTTTTTGAGAAAATTCTAAAAAAAAGTGTAAAATCGATTCTTTAAATTGGCACATATGGTTGGTCGATGTTAATGAAAAAGTTATATGTAATTTAAGTTTTGTATTTGCCTTTTTGTTTTGAGCTTATTTCTTCACACACAGACCATTTTCCAAAATTTGGTTATTTGGCTTCGGAACATAAAACGTATATTTCCGTCGTAAACTAGAATTTGAAATTATGTAGGATCGCAATATTTCCTTATACTATATACACCCCATTAAAATATGACGCCCGAACCCTTACTTACTTAGGCTTACTCATGGCCACAGTGAAACAGTAAATAATTATTTTCAATAGCCGGATTCGAATCCGTGTCTATGGAATTAGTACCACAGTGCCTTACCATTGAGCTACCCACTCCCATTCTATGTATCCTATATTAATTTAAAATGTATTGAAAATAAAAATATCGAGCCAGACCTTGCCTTAAAAGCCATGTGTTATAATCATAATTGATTTAAATTATGGCTTATAATTATAGATTAAAATTATACAAGAATGGTTTTAAAAAAGCTTATAAATAAAACTCTATTAATAAGCAATTATACAAAATACAATTTATTTACCGTAATTCAGTGTTTAAGGTAGTGTATTATAACTATTATATATCTATATTATACCGTATACAGCTAGATTTATTCTCCGGGTATTACTACAATTAGCTAAGTATGTACTTTGTCCTTACGAAATTTATGGACTTGGTGGGGACGGTGGGTTACTTATGAGGGTACTTCCACCGAATTCCCGGAAAGAACCCCTGTTCTGTAATAATCCGAGAAAGGTATCAGAAACAATGTTGAGTTAGAACATAATTTTATCCCATCATAACGGAAGAAAATAATGGAGGATTTTTTCTGGGAGAATAGTCAACAAATAAATCATTGTACAGTAGAAATCCATCCTAGTAGGGACATCGCGGTTGAGTAGGAGAGCTGGTTAATCCAGAGTGAGTAAAAGAATTAAATCCAATATTATTTTAACTAGTATACTACATAAAAATTGAAATACAATACAAAAATAAATAAATATGACATGTATTTAGTTTAGGAGGTTGTATGCATATTAATTATAAATTTAAATTAATTAGACCCATTTAATACAATATTTAATAGTTTTTTTAAAATTTTTTGAGGTTAATTACTTCCATCATTTGCAATAAATTATTATTTATTTATTCATGACAATTGTACAACGTTTCGGGACCACTGTCCTATAAAATATGCACTATAAAAACCTATAACAATAATAAAATCTATATAACACCAATCTTCATCCTTATATATATTATTTTATACAATAAAAATCACCTCATGATTTCATATGGGAAATCATGTCCACCATTTGTGCATCTTCACTTCTCTCTGGCACAGCCATCATTCTACATTTCTTAATATCTCTTTTGGACCTTATCTCATGTCCAGTGTGCTGTTTGGTTACCTTCCTGTTTTGTATTTATTATAAACTTAGTGATTTTTTGATTTTCACATAAACCTGTTTATTTTATCTGATTTTTATGTTTTTATTTTATGTCTATTTATAATATCCGCGTAATGTGTGTTTAAGTGTTTAATGTCAGTTTTATAGTTTACTGTGTTTTGTATGTTTTTTGTTGTGAATATAGCTTCTAGATATCTTCTGTTTTTTGTATTTTGTTTTTTTTAATAGAAACTTATTAAGAAACATGATTTGATTTAAATGAAAAGATGATTTTCAAATTTTTAGTAGTTGTCGCAAAGTCAATGGTTTTGTTTAGTTTTCCCGAACGTATTTTCTCTACTTTACTATTTGTTTTCCTTTTACCACTGGTAGAAGAGCCGATTAAGCCAGGGTTGGTTAAGTGATGTTCTACAGTAGTTGAAACAAGCAATGGAAGGCTGTGTGACCCCATTAATACATATCTTGTGTTATAAACCATACAGACACAAACCTGCCGATTTCTAGCCTTTCTCTCTGGTTCTCAAAGAATTTTAAAACAAAGATGTTAACATAACCAACTAAAAATGTAATTTCTTCATAAGCTATCTTCATATTCGTATTATTCAGAGTACACATTTGTTTTTGTTGTTGTTTTTTTAGTATCTTTGTAAATTTCAAGAAATACAAATTTGAATTTGATGATGTAATAATGATTTTCCTTCTACTCTTCTCTCACTTTCTCTTGCTAAGCGTAGAGTAGCTGCCTCGGACCATCATGTCCAATGAACCCTGTCCTGTGCGAGCCTTCTCATTTCCGGCATGGATGTTCCTCTCGCTGTGCCAATTCTCTTAATCAGGTCAGCGTATATGAGCCTCCGCCTGCCTTGAGGTCTTGCTTCTAGAAGCCACCTGACTTTACGGTCATCTCCTATTCTGCTAACATGCCCGAACCATTTCAGCTGTCTTTCCTCAATCACCTCTTGGATGGATTTTACTCCTAGTTCTTCGCGTACCGCTTCATTCCTTATTCGGCCTCGCCTGGTTTTTCCTAATATTTTCTGTAGGAATCTCATTTCCGCAGAAACAACCTTGCTGGCATGACGGTCCAGGACTGTCCAGCTTTCCGATCCGTCTAATAGTACTGGGAGAAAAACTGATATGAATAGCAGAATCTTCGCCTTCCTGCCCAACTCCTGCTTTCCAATGAGTGTTATGGATATCTGGTAGAATATTCCATTGGCCTTTTGGATTTTATTCCTGACCTCCTGGCCTATTCTTCCATCCTTGCAGTCATTGTTCCCCGGTAGCAGTAGGCGTTAGTTTGCTCAAGGGTCTTTCCATTGCAAGTGAGTCTAAGATCTTCATTCCTTCTTCCAAAACACATAACCTTGCTTTTTGGTGGCATTGATTTACATACCTCAGAGTTGTAGTTCTTCTTGCCACTCAACCACAGCAATCTGGAAAGATTCAGCATTATCCGCAACAAGAAACACATCGTCTGCATATATCACTGCCTGTGCCAACACTGGGGTCATGTTTGAGTACCCTACTATTACTCTGGGTGTCCTTCTCTTACAAAATTTCCAAATGGCATCCATGAAAATTATGAACAGTAGAGGGCTCAGGCTATCGCCTTGTTTAATTCCCCTAAAGAAATGGAATGGTTTGGACTCAGTGCCAGCTAGCCTTATTGATTTTCCTATTGCCAATGATTTTTCTAAGCGTCATAAATCTAAAGTTATTTTCAACAAAATATATTCATTTTAAATTTAATTCTTGTCCATATGTATAATATGAATCTGTGAAACCATTGTGTTTACTCAGCCTTGTACTCAAATTTACCAGCAACACTAATTAGTTTCTTGATTATTTATTTATATCTACACTTTCCTCTGCTTTTTGGATGATATAATGATAATGATAATTTTCAAGAATGGTGAAATAAGTTCGCACTACTACAAGTAAAGCAAGTTACAAGATACCGAGAGCTGTGCACACAGCACTCACTATTCTTAAATCTCCAGTAGAGAGTGGCTTCCGACGCAGGTCCTGTTCTTCGGAGTCTAAGGTTGAAATAGGCTGGACCTACCTCTGTCTAGGTATATAAAGTTCTCCTTACTCACTAGCTGGAAGCTCCTTCTTAGTGATGACATAATTTCTCGTGGTTCTCACCTTGAGGGCCCCTTAATCTCTTGGATACAGTGCAGATCGTGACCATATGCTCCGCAGTTTCAGGAACACTTCAAGTGGGTTATTATGAATCTATTTTCTTACCAAGACTTTGTAGATTGGCTCTAAAACTCTTATGTCTTGTTATGAATTGTGAAAGCCGAGATAGTAATGTGGGGAAGTATTTCTTAACAATATTCCGTTCCGGAATCGTTGCCCCAATTACTTTGTTTTGGATCATCCTTTTAAATCATCCTTTCCCAGTTGTACCTTCCTCCGTCAACTAGGTCAATCCTCAACCTAAGAATTTTCGAAGTTCATGTTACGGCATCTCTCTTGTAAAAATACCTCTCCTAAACGTCGAGCTATACCATCCCCGCTAGGACCTTAATTTCTTGATTAATATTTTTTTATTGCAGACAGCAAAAACTAATTAATTTTTATGTTTAATTCATCTCTGTAATCTTTATGTACTCCTTCGTCTTCCGAATCTATGCAGATTTGTTGCTTGGTTTCTGAATACTATTCTACCATATTCTCACTGCGCCTCATACATCTACGACCTTTTTTAATTCCACTCTTCTGTGGATCTCCGCAGAACCCGTTCTCTGCCTATGATTTATATGTTACAGTCAACCAAATTGTAGCTTTCGAAAGATATTTCCTTATCCGGTCCTTGCCCCATCGGGATTCCATTCTCCCATTCATTCTTCATTAAAATGCCCTTTTCACCTTAAAATTTATCCTATTTGCTTGTTAGTTCTCCAAGCAATTTAAATAGGTGACAATTTTTCATTTATAAATATGTATAGTTTATTTATACTTTTTAAAATAATAATATTATTCGTATTATTGATCGTAGAAGATCTTAATTTTTATTTTTAAATATTTTAACTTTGAGGTATTAAAGCATAAATTGTATTATCTCTGTTACTATTCTTATATACTAATAATTAAATAAAGAATTTATTATAATTACGTGGATTTTCATATTGACTACTCATTGCTATGATGTATTAATATTTATGCCAGAATAAAAAAAAAATATATAAATAATAATGAAGATATATAATATTGTAGGAACAGGTTGGCCCTTAAGTAGAAGCAAACAGGTTGATAGCATAGTAATCTAAGTCTATAGATTCTTCACCGTTATCGGTTAGGGTTTAGGTGGGAGGAGTGATTGGGGACCACCTGTAATGAAGTTAGTATAATAAGGTGAGATAGGGATAGCCTTGGGTGTCACCCTTAACAAAGTTTGCCAGTTAGCTGAGCCCCTGCCTATCCACCGGTCGCTAACTAGTTAAATTTTTGAAGGAAGATTGTAATCTCCTTGTTTAATCTGATCAAGGTTAGCGTTGTAAGAGTTGTATTGCTTAGTCATTTGATCTGTATTTCTTCATTGATACACACATATATGGAAAAAGAGCGCTTAAGATATCTGGGTTATGTCATATTATTATGCTTATGGAATCCGCAGATCTGATGCAGATACCACTTTAATAAATTTACTTATCGAATTTATTAAAACCTAAATATCTCTGTTATGCCTCAATATAATCCTCCCACATACGTCTCAATCAACACCTTTTACCCTTATCCTTTGGAATATGGAGTAGAATATATTATTAATTAAGTTATAGACAAGTAATATAATGAATATTAAATATTATATTAAAGAAACTTTTTTTTGGTAATTTTCACCAAAACTATTCAAATATTCTATATTACAAATTTTAAAAAATGAGCTTTTTAAATTTACAGACCCCGTTTTTTCTCTTCGCCTTTTTCTTAAATTAACTTTTTTTTCCAATAGAAGTCAATTATTTATTTTGTAAAATCCATAAATGTCATTGTTTTTGTTATTAACTTAACTTTTATCTTTTATTGATATTATATATTACATTGTTCTGCAATTACATATATTGCTTGCACAGTGCAACAAAGGACTTTGTGAATTTATATTATAAATCTTTTCAAAATAAAGTAGTAAGAATTGCAGTGGATGCTCCTTGGTTTTAAAGAAACAGCTGATTGCATCAGGAATTACAAATAGAGAAAATAGAGGATTCCATAAAAAAAGGTTCATAATCTTCCACTCCCAGTTACCTACAGTTAAAGGAGCAGTGACCAACAATTGGGAACCCAACCACAACCCGAAGACAGAATCCTGTAATAAGTTCTATATTTATCAGTTCTGTGATTGTCACTCTAAAATTTTATTTCATCTTAATATCTTTTTTTCTTTTTACAGTTTTCTTAAATTCACTTTCTTTTTTTTTTTTTTTTCTTTCCATTAGAAGTCAATTATTTATTTTGTTAAATCCATAAATGTTATTGTTTTTGTTATTAACTTTACTTTTATCTTTTATTAAGAATTATAATTTTAATTTATTTATTTTATAGTAATTATTTTTTTATTTATAACATTGTATATAGTTAAGGGTGTATTTTGTATGAGACTATATCACCCCATAATAAATTCTTTAAAAAAAAAAATGTAACTCTTACATTAACCATGTAAGGCTCACGAGGCCGATCTGGTATTAAATAAATAAATAAAAATTTATATTATAATTTAATGTTACAAATGTATTAATAAATAAATGTAGGTGCATTCATTAAAAAAAAAACAGTATTTTTTATAATTTCATATTTATTTAATATGGTATTGCAAGCGGATAATGAACAATGAATAATATCCTAATAACGGATGATGTGTTCATGAAACTAAATTTTTTCGGATAAAAAATTATTTTACATCCGCCCATAAATTAATCGAAATAATGCCTCCGTCCGTGTATGTATATTTTCCTCAATATTACACCTCAGATTTGGTCCTTAAGGAACAATATTAAGGGCCATCAGAGAGGTATAAAAAAACACAAGATGAGGCAGATAAAGTAGAGTTGATGAAGTATTGAATGTAAGGAAAGTCTTGGAGGTAATAACAACCGCCTGGTAGGAAACGATAGGAGCCCCGGTGGCTGAGCAGAAATAGAAGGATATCAAACAGTAATTTTCGGATTGAATACACTGGGTAAACATTGTTCATTCAGAAGTTTGATTAAGTCGGGAGTGCCCAGGATAGGGGATACGTCGCTTCCTTCTGCTCTTCACAACCCTGCTCCACGATCCTCCAAGTTATAATGACCAATCACGCATACGTATATTTCAGGGGAGATTCATTCACCCCCGCTTCTCCTCGTGAATACCAACTAGCTGATTAGCGCCACACAAACTGCGCCTGTTTCTCTCTCATTAATTTATTGCCAAGTCGAAAGCATTGGTTCATAAGAGGGTAGATGTTAAACAGCGCACGAGTCAGGGACGTCAATAAGTGTTTGCATGACAACAATGTCAATAAGTGCTTCGCTATTCCGACTTTTTATACTATACTTTATAATTCCTTTGAAAAAAATACCCTCATTCTTTTTTTTTTTTAATTTGTATATGCGAACAAAAAAATAAATTATTGAATATTAGCAGACCCGGCAACGCTGCACAATTCCTAAAATTAAAGATGTAGATAGATGAATTGAATAAAATTGAAAGTTCTGATATAAATTAATATATTTATTAAATAAATCAAAAATTGTATCCTTAATAGTCTCAACACTTTTTATTTCAACAGTCCAACGTTTCGGCCATTTCGGCCATCCTCAAGGACATCTAAATATTCAACATCTTATATTAAATATTCATTTGTAACACTTATAACAACAACATTATCACCAATAATATAACATACCTTCAATTATAAATTCTTCCTCACATTAAAATTTAAAATTTGTTTTGCAGGCTATTCTGCCCAGGTCATTAATTATAAGTTAAAAACCTATTAAAAAGTCAATTATTAGAGAGTCATATTTATTATTAATAAGCTTAAGTTTAGTTACCTATTTTTTTATTTAAAAT
>NW_027115109.1:1914135-1916572 GCF_000696795.3 Halyomorpha halys
CAAATTGATATATTTAGTTATTTACACATTGGATTAATGTTTTAATTGATTAAAAAAAAATTAAATATGTACAGCTACGACCCATCAAGGGTCAGGTGTACAATATTTTTTAAGAAAGTACATTTACTAGACCAACTGTTGTGCAAGGTGGTGATTTAGTCAGAATTACGGTCGACCGCCAGTTGTTTATCCAATTAAGGGTACATACCTTATGAGATTGGGTGCTCTCCGAATCCACATGGCTGACTCCCGGCTATAGTGAAACAGAAAATAATTATTTATCACAGCGAGATAAATTATTTAATTAATTACTTATTTAATCTATTTAGGTTATAACGGTAAGTAACATAATATAATAAAGATATGTGTTAAAAAATTGAAATAACTTCACGATTCAACCAATCTACACGAAACTGAAGAGTTTAGAGCTCTCCAACTGCAGCAAAGGTCACTAATGGAATCTAATTGAACAAATTAGGTGCGGAGATATAAAATAAAACGTTTTTCATAATTTGAAACTAATATTTTGTCCTTATAACGGCATTTAATCTAAGTAGTGGTAACATAGGTGCGGTAAAAGATTTTTTAGGAGTGAAAAAAATTCATATTCGTTTTTAATAACTCAGGAAACGGTTAAATAAGAATTTTCAAAGAAATTAGATAATGACAAAAAATAAAATAATTTTTTGGCTTAGCATAAATAGAAATAACTTTGACACAACTCAACTAATTTTCACGCAACTTGTGAGTGGTTTAGGGCTCTATAAACCACGCACTAAAGGATACTAACCGGGTCCAATTAAGCAAATTAGAATCGGAGATGTAAAATACAACGTTTGAATAGTATTTTTTTTAGTTGAAACCAATATTTCGCCCGTATAAGGGCATTCGATCTAGTGGTTACATAGGTAAAAAGAGCAAAAATTCAGCTTTCCAACAGTTGTAAGAACGTAGGAATTAGATAAAAAGTATTGGAATTATGAACAACGGTTACCGGTAGAAAAATAAAATTCCTGAATAAAATATTCTTGAACTACTTTACTTCAAGCCTCGTTATATGAAACGTTGGACATTTACTATATTAATATAGAGTGTTGAGAATGAATTGGATAAGATTTATTTTATTTAAATAATAAAGCCAGTCTTGAACAAGTTATAAGATTGTATATAAAGCAACAAATCTTATTAAGCAGACAGGTATTTGGATCTGATTTTGAGGTTTTGGTTTTCATATATCAATAATGGTACCGTCTGTAGCCGAGCAAGTTAAGGCGTCTATCTTAGTAAACTCGTTACTGCAGCGGAGCCGGTTCGAATTTAGAGGAAGATTATCCGAAAATTCGACATCTAAACCCTGTAAAACTATTTAAATGAGGATAAGACGTAGCTGATATTAAAGAATATCGAAAAATGTAAAAGATCGATTTAATAAAGTGGCACTTACTCTGTCGGTCGATTATATCGAAAAATTAGAAGTCACATTCCAGGCATGTACCCGCCTTAGGTATGTAATTTCAGTTAATTCTTTCAATTTATTCAGTTAATTCGCAGAACTAACGTTTTGAGCTAAGCTAAGCACACACAGACCATTTTGTGAGACTAGGTTATTTGTACTCGAGGGAACTCAAAACGTGTATGTCCGTCCAAAATTCGGATTCGGAATTTTGCACGAACGCAATAATTTATCCTATTATATATTCCATATATTGGTAAGTTAAAGTAAAACATTTAATTGTACCGATTTATATTTTTTTAATTAAATAATGTACTGCTACAACCTATAAAGGGTCAGGGGCACAGTACTTTGTAAGGAAATATTGCTACTAGACCAACGGTTGTTTAAGGAGGTGATTTGGTCAAAGTCATTCTCCACCGTCAGATTATTACCCAATTAAGGGTAACTCACTTTATGATGTTAGAACTCCGGAAAATATGATTACAATAATTTTAAATATACATATATAACATAAATAAAATTGTTAATAAGAATAACTTAATTTTAGGATTGTAAAGGTGCATGAGTATGGGATAGTTGTACCGAAACTCTGTAGAAGAAAAATATAGAGTTATATTTTATTTGGAATTTTTTCTTCACCTCAACGATTTAAAAAAAACATTATTTTTTATTTATTTAATAAAAAAAATATAGAGCTCCAGATTAAAAATTAATTTTTTTAAACGTTTTTGCAACAGCCGATATTTTTTATTCCTTTACCTGACCTATACTAAGCAGACTCATCAATTTAGACTAGTAATTATACATAGTTTATGGGGTGAAATAACTGCCTTTTTCTCCTTTTAGGATCTTGTACTAGGAGTAACTCACGGTTACAGTAATACAGAAAATAAATATCTGCCTCAGCCAGATTCGAACCCGGGTCCTTAATAGCACAAAGCCTTACCAATGAACTTCCCACTCCAGCACCCTATATATATA
>NW_027115109.1:1916632-1920788 GCF_000696795.3 Halyomorpha halys
ATATATACAGGTGGTAAATATTTAAACTGTTTTGGCATTAAACATGTAAATGAAGGTCTTGAAGATAGACATAAAATGTAAATTCGACAAAATTGGAGCCTTAGTAGAGAAAATGTATAACTTTTAAAGGATTATATGGTATTTTGTAAATAAATAAAAAATATTAATTTTTTTTTATATAGTTGAAGTGAAGAAAAACTTCCAAATAAAATATAACCTATTCTATATTTTCTTTTACAACGTTTCGGGACAATTACCCCATACTCATGCACCTTTACAATCCTAAAATTGAGTTATTTTTATTAAAAATTTTTATTTATGTTATGTATGTATATTTAAAATTATTGTAATAATATTTACCACATATTTACAATTTCGATATTGAAATCTTGTAATTTATACAATTATTCATAGTTTAAAATTGTTTTATACCTGCATTATTTAAATTATTGTCTTGCACTATTGGTGCATTCATCTATTACTGTAGCGCAAGCCAATGCTCTAAACTAGCTATCACCTCTTTGGACCAGATCAACAATTCCAATATGCTGTTTTATTTCCCCCTATTGTTGTGTCCAGTTTAAATCCATTGTACAACTTAAGTTCAAAATTATGATTTTTTATGATTGGACCATTTTATTCTCACATATTTTCCTTGATTTTTTAAAATATTTATATGGCTAAACCAGATACCATTCCTTCCATGGAAAACTTCCCAACCACCCAAACCCACTTGTTTCTAGCCTGGTTTCTCCTTCATTACCTGATAATCCTCCAAGGCGTCTGAAAAGAAGATGGCCTCGGGATCTTCTCCTCTAGAAATGTTATTGGAGTTCTATCAATGGGTAGATTCTCCACATGTTTGTATCATGTCACTATCTCACCTACAGCATATTTACTTGTTGTATATACGTTATACAGTTGTAAATAACAATAAATAAATGATTAAACAAAAGATATTTATATAGCTAATCTATTTATTATGTCGGCATAATGTGTATTTAAATGTTTTGTGTCTATTTTATAGTTTACCATGTCTTTAATATTTTTATTTATGTGAATTACTTCCAGAAACCTTTTAATTTTAGTGTTTTGTGTTATGTCTATTATTGTGGGAACCAGAATAAAAAGTAGTAATAATTAATCTTCGAACTCATGATATACATTTTAGAAAATGTAAGGAAATTAATTGAAAAATCTCTAACATCGCGACGAATGGGTAACTCGTTACATCTTTAAATGTTTATACAGCTGCTCCTGATAGATTAGGCGGTTGGAACTTGCTGTTGTCCTTTCCGTCAATTCTTATATCGGGGGCTAATAGCGACAGAGACAGATTGTTGAGGGCATTAGGAACTTAGGCTATTGATATGCCTGTCTCGGCCGCTGTCCATGCTCAGGACAAAGATATATTTCTGATTCGTTCAGTCATATTTCCCGGCCCCCTCCTCTGTCAGCTGCCATCAGACCCTCTTTCCCCCCCAAATCCACCTTCTTGCCTTTCGATGTTACATCATATTCAATATTGTCATAGCCTGACCGACATAGTACCCATTACATTGATGTTTGTCTGTTTATATTAAACTAGCATATCCAGCAATTCTCTGCAATTGCTATATTTAGGGATGGAGATAGATTAATTGAAGACAATTAATTAATTGTTTGATATAAATTAATATATTTATTATTATCACGAATACTTGATCAAATTTTATCCTCAAAATTTAATTCAAAAAACTCTTAAACGTTTCGGCCCCCAGGATATTTTCTAGGAGACAACATATAAAAATTTGTTTTTATATAATTATTACATTATTTCCTATATATTATGTCATATATTCTCTAAAATGTTTCTTGGAGTCTAACTGTCCATGTCATATCTTTAAACAAATTAAATATTGAAATGATAGCACAACAGTTTCAAATATTGCTTTTAAATTGATTATTCATTTACAATTTATTACTTACATTCACAACAGAACTAACCTTCAACAGGTTAGACTAAGGATCACCTTAACACTAAAAATAATTTTTTTACAATTTAATAAACGTTCAACTTTAATTTATTGCTATAACTTACCATTATTTAAAGCCATAATGACTCCATTTTTATTATATATATTCTTTTGCATTCATACACGCCCCCTTCTCTTTTTTATTTTTTCACATATACATGTGCATATGTGTATATATATATATATTACACATACATCTGTATATTTCAAGAATTTGAACATTTATCTTACTACTAACTTTTTATAATGATTACATATTTGTTTTACTTAAAATTTTAGAATAATGATTGTCTCCTGGAAAATAGCCTGAGGGCCGAAACTTTGAAGAGTTTTTGGAAATATTTATTTACATTTAGTTCGAATTTTTACAATTTCATTTTTTTATTTTAATTTTATTTATCTATGCATAAAGTTTTCTGTTTTTTCTGGTGTTAGTTATTTATCTGTCCGGTTTTAGTTATATAATAATTTATAAATAAAAACAAAATTTATGAAGGAGTGGGTGGCTCAGTGGTAAGGTACTGTGCTACTAACTCCTGGATCTGGCTTTAGCAGATAATTATTTTTTATTTTACTGTAGTTGGGAGTCAGCCCTGTGGGTTCGCGAGACCTCTGGGATCCACTCAGCCTCATGAAGTGAGGACCCTTTTAGCTTTTTTCCCAAGACTAGCAGATTGTGATATCAATAAATAAATATATGTATGTAAATCTATTATTTCGTATAGTAAATATAATAAGATATTGAAAATCATCGCTGCAAGCAAGGTAATTATTTTTAGGATCTTATTAAAAATGTAATAAAAGTTTATTCTAAATTATTTAGTAATATAAAATATATTATCCTCTGTGTGGCACTTTTTGAGTGAATATTACTGCTTTTTTTTTTTTTTTTTTTTTTTAATGACCCTTTCCTGGTCCTTTAGAACATGCGAAAGGAGTAGGGATTTATCTACAGGTTATTTTAATCATGGTAGGGGTTATAGTTTTTATTTCATGGGACAACTAATGAATTAAAAGTCGTTATAAAATACAACATCTATAGTCACGAGCAAGTCAAAGTTAGCACTGAATCGCTCGGCTACAAACAGTCCTAGATGTTATTGACTTAATGTTTAGTATTGTTGATACTAAATAGGTGTAAAATTTACTCATTTTTTCTTTAGAAAATATAAATAATTAAAAAGTTACAAACCCTCACATTTTTTCAACAGATGATACATTAATTGCTAGTGATTTTATTTATTATAATATTTTTTTTAACAGCCAGCGAGCGAAATTTACTCACATTAATATTTTAGGATTTTACTTTACTGTACAAGAAAAGTATAAATTCAACTTCCTAAAAACAATATATGAAATGAGTAAGGTGTTTTCTAAGAGCGTACGGGAAGAGCACGCATCTCAATTGAATACAGACACAAGAGGGGTAAGGGAAATAAAGATATCGATTCCAAGACAAGAAGACTCAGGATGATTAAGGATGTCACGAGTGAAATATTGTGATTCAATGTTATATTTGTGGATGCGAGACACGATGGGTCTCAATATTAACTCTTATCATTTATCAAGAGGGAAGGACAGAAGAGACGGGGGAAGGGGTGAGGGTGGCGATATTCACACACCCCGACCTTCCTAACCGTACAAATCTCTGATAAGGAACAAACATTCACTTTTTTCTCAGCGATATAAATTAAGGGTTATCATTACAAATGTCATTGATTGAAACTTTATAAATTAAAAAAAAAAAAATGAAACCTACGGGTTTTCTCTTCCCCTGTTTTATTTTTATTTTTTCATCAGTGCCTATCTATGATATATCTGCTTTGCCTTTTTTTTTCTTCCTTGCTTTTTTTTTTTTTTTTTTTTCAAAGGACAGATATCGCTGAGGAGTCGCTATTTACTGAGCTCTTTAATGAAACTACCAAATCAATATACTACCACATAATCATCTTACTTCTTCGAGACTGGTTTTACTGTTTAAATAAAATAATTTGTATCCAAGTTAAGTCACAAACATCCTTTATTATTATGAAGAAAATTCAAAAGAAGAAAAGAATAGTTAACAACTATTTATTTGCTATAATTTCGCTCCACTCTGCAGAGCCTCATCAGAGCAAAAAATATACAAAACAAATAAATAA
>NW_027115109.1:1920964-1925265 GCF_000696795.3 Halyomorpha halys
GCTATTCTGGCCAGGTCAATATTTTTAGTCAAATCCACTTTTTTTTTCATTTTCCCACTAAATTAGAGGTACATTTTATTTTATTAAATAATTTATAATAAACTGTTCCCATATTTAATAGGACCGCCCTTAGCTCAGTGGTTAAGACACAGTCTTACAAATTTGATGTTTATTGGCGGTGCCGGTTCGGATCGTTGACTTTTATCAATGAGTTGCGGTCCCATAAAATGAAAAACTTTGACCCCCAACCATGGTTAGGCAGTATAGGACTCCAATGGGAGTCTTGGCCAAAAAAAAAATTTAATAACATAATAAGAATAATTACCATGCTGCAACCATGAATCGGTGAATATAAAAATTTTATTATATTTCCTCTACGAAAGGAGGAACAGTTAAATCCATCTTTATAATAATAAATCTGTAATGTTACAACCCATGAAGTATCACGGGTTCAGTACTTCGTAAGGAAGAACTGATTCTTAAACAACGATTTTACAAATATTTGATTTGACCAATTTAAAAAGAATAAGTAATTAATAATCATTTATATAAATTTATAATACATAATAATCGGCAATACGCAATGAGCGGGAATATCATTTACACTTCTCTAAAATCCGAAAAATAATTCGCTGCATATTTAACATTATAAAACAGGTAAAATAGTCGTGTTGAGAAACCACCCACCCATTGGTAGCACTCTAAGAGGACAATCTTAAAATAAATTTGCACCTCACACCCTAAAATTAAAACTTTTTGCAGGCTGTTCTGGCCAGGTCAATAAATTTAATGGAAATATGGCAAAATAGGTTCATTTATTAATAAAATAAATTTATTAATAAATTTATTGACCTGGGTGGAATAGCCTGCGAAAAGTTTTCAATTGGTAAATTTATATCTAACAATGCTCTTGAGGATGCCAAGGTCGGCTGAAACGTCGGGCGTTTAAAATAATACTAAAGAATATTTGAGACTTAACTTGGATACAAATTATTTCATTCAAACAATTAAAATACCATTTTTTATTTCGCCTTGTGACACAGTACAACTGTGATATTAAAACAAAAATCTTTCACTTACTATAAAAATTTGTATTGTAGAGTTTTTCGAGTATAAAGTAACGAATATCAATTTTTTTTCCTGCCATGGATACAACACTTTAATTAAAAATAGCCTGGCAGTATACTTAAGAATATGATCGGAAGAGATCGGTCAGTCTATAGTTTTTCCGATCCGAACTCCTGTCGCTATTATTCTTTTAATCATTCATCAAATTCTTTAATTTTTGTATTTTGTTTATTATTGCTAGTAATGAGAACTGCTTATTCATTTCAAATAAGCTAAATCAACGGTATTTTAGAGAAATATTTTTTTTTTGTTTTTTTAATTCATCATTTAAAACTGTTTAATTCGTCACTGTTAGACTACTGAAAAGTGTTTTTGAGCTAGCCTGTTCCTATACACACCATTTTGCGATACTTAGTTATTTGGACTCAGGGAACCTCTAATGTATTATTTCTGCCAAATATTAAATTCGAAATTTTAAACGCACGAATAAAATATTTCCACTTACTATTTATTCCATATATTAGTACGTGAAAGTAAAAAAAATATTAACTAAAGTTTATCATGAAATCAACATTTATATGAATTCAACTAAAAAAAGCGTAACAATGGTTTGTTATTTACAATATTATATTAATATGAACACAATATATAATCCAGTAATGATATAGTAACAGTTAATTATAATAATACTAATGCAATACTGCAACTGTATAACAACATTTTATGATATTATATGAATTGTACAATTTCTTTATTCAGAATCAGAACCACTTGTGAATTCATTAGAATTTGATCTTAAATTAAAATATACATCTGATTAAGTTTCAATGTCATTCTTAATGTAGATTAAAAATGACTGGAATAATTCTGTACTGATACGTTTAAAGGATTTAAATACAAAAAATGTCGTTAAGTTAAATACATTTACTCGTTAAGTTAAATTTACTCCCTGGGAATCACCCACCACCACATGCATGGAAATTGTTGAGTTATAGAATCATCCAGAGGAAGGATGACATGTAATTTTGCATATATTTTTAATATTTAATGTTCATTAATTTTACATAATTTGTTGATTTTCTACATCTATTTGTTATTTATGTATTCTTTTATGTTTATTTGTATATCTATCACAATTTTTATCCATTATTCTTTTAAAGTCACATTAGGTTGAAAACGAAAATATGAAAAAAAAAAAAAAGGAAGAAAGAGATAGAAAGAAAAGGTGAGATTACCAAATAAAAAATTAATAAGTATAGAATGAACGAAAAAAAAGATAAAAGAACCGAAGAGATGAAACGAAAAAATAAATAAAAGAAACATGTTTTATAGTATCAATTTAATAATGTTTTATTATTACTTGTTTACTCATTGTAAGATCAACAATTAGATTAGATTGAAATCAATATGTTGTGTAGCTAGTAACCGAATGAAGTCGGGGAGCACAACTTTGATGTTTTTTAATAAATTTTTCCCCCCTACAAAAATTAGGTTAAGTACGTAGTCTGACTACGTATATAACTTTACATCGATATTTCGTGGACTTTATACAGAATTATTCTAGACCATGAATTGTACAGTTTCTTTATTCTTCGAATCTGAATCGCTTGTTAATTCATCAGAATGTAAATTTTAATTAAAATATACGTCCACTTGAGTTTTAATTTCATCCTTAATATAATATAAAAATGTCAAGAATAATTCTGTATTGATAAATACAAAGGATTTATGTCCGAAAAATATTAATATTAAGTTAAGTATGTAGTCAGACTCAGAAAAAAATAAACAAACTTCAAAATTAAATGTATGTACCATAGTTTATTCACAAAATTGTATATTAGGATAATATTCTGGAATTTTTTTTTAACTTTATTTTTCGCCAACGGAAAAATCAAGAATACTGTCTTAAATCCTTTATACTTATCTGTACAGAATTATGCTTAGCATTTTTTGTACATAAAGCTCTTGTTATTATTAGACGAAGGATGGTTATAACTATTGAATTGGGATACTAAATTACGCATAGTATATTATTTTTGCGATAAACTTTATACTCAATTGTGATTATGATTATCAATCAAGTATTATAAGTTAGAAAATTGAATTGTTTAAATATTCCATTTGGTTTGATACCTATATCTTCATCAAGAAAAGATTAAACTTTAATGATTGGTATAAAACATATATTGAGGACGCAATTTTGTTCAATTGCTTTTGTTAATAAAAAAACATATTATTTATTGCTTTCATACTATTATAATCTCTTAAATAATTCTTAATGATACTAGAGGTTTAACAATTTAATATAAAAAATATTAAATTTAAGGTCTTTATCCATTGTTCGTTACACTGTGCGTGGTAGATATTAATTCCCTCAGTTCAACTGACAATCCAACATAGCATTAATAATTACGAAAACTTTGTGAAATTAGCCGTATGACAGGAAGATCCAAAACTCGGGCATGTGTGATTCAAACTTTTGACAAACTTAATCATTTTTCAAGATTAATTACTGGAGAGAATCATGTGGTCGGAGGATGAATTAAAAAAAATATTATGTCTACTCTTTCTGGAAGTTCAGTTGTCTGACATTCCATTTAAATATTCCTATAGGATTATTAAACTTTTTATTATGATTTCGTTATGAATTAATCTAAATCTTAATTTTGTAATACATGAACTCACTTTTAACGATTTTCTAATCAAAACGTTTTTATTAAAAAAATAACTTAATTTTGTGAAATGTACAGAGACAGATAAAAACAAAAATATATATAGATTGCGTACGAAATGTACAAGTATTATCTGGGCAGAATTCTTACACAACAGTACTGATAGTCCATACACATTTTTAAATTTATTTTTTATTAGGAGAAGGTGATTATAACGATATATTAATTAGAAAATAAAGTAGAAAAATAAAATTCCTTATTAGAAAAATAGGGTATAAAATACTAAAGCAATTGCACATTTAATAATCTCTGTCGGTTTTATATTACAACCAATTGGAGTTAGTAATGATACTTCACATATCTGAAACTGAGGTGGTTTTACATAAAGCTAGTAATAATAGATAGCTACTGTGTTCTCAAAGCTCTCAAAATAGTACAGGGTTCAATTTAAACGGGATCATTAGAGGTTAGGCAATGGACAGTTGTTTTAATATTTGAAACTACTTTGTTTCCTAATTATTTAATTGTTATAACCAACTTCACCCCTTTAATATAAATATA
>NW_027115109.1:1925385-1950468 GCF_000696795.3 Halyomorpha halys
AATGTCAAAAAAGAGAAGAAGGAATAAGATCTAACACGCTTGAATTGCTGTAAAATACTGACTTTATTGTATTCGGTACATCTCTTATATACATTCGACATCGAAATAACAGCTGACTCATACCGTAACATATATATATATAAATAAAATTCGGACAAACAATAAAATCCATTTCAAACTCATGACACTGTGTTTGCAATAATAAGCAACTTTTTGGGAAAAAAAAAACAAAAGAAAAAACCTAGGTACGTGATAGAAAAACCAGATCAAAAATTATACTAGACAATTGATTTTTTTTTTACCTCCCAACACCCAAATCCCATCTTAACTAAACTAATTTCCCAAAGTTTGATATACCGTATGAATCTTGATGGAATTATAGTTTCTTCCTGAACTGTGAAGTCTCCAAGATCGTATTTCAAAAATTCATGGCGTAACATTCTACCGAGTATTTCTAGAAATTATTCATATTTATTTGTTTACTTTGCTCAGGCTAATAAAATTGGCCACCGTAGCTATATTTTCTTACGAACCGGTTGCTTTTTTATAGAAAATTCTGGAAATTATGGCAAAAGCTGAGAAAACTTCCGAAATTTGATTTTTATCGGCGGAAACGTTTCAAAAATCATTCATTGTGATATTGAGATAGAAAGGTGAGGTTGGTGGCAACGGATCACGTTGCTGGTGAACTAAGCCCTACTATTTTTACAGACATTTCCTCATGAAATATGAGGTATGTATGTATGTTGTATATATAAAATGAAATTATATAAATAAATTTTTAAAAATTTAAAGGAAAGGAAGAGGGAGTACGGTTAGAAACTAGTGGGTTTGGGTGTTTAATAATAGGATTGATATCTGGTTCGGGACAGATCGGGGACTTATGGAACATTAAGGTCTTTATGAAGGATTTTATTTGTGAAAAAGTAAGGATTGAGGATTTTGGATTAATTTAATTTTATCCTGTAAAATAAAAAAAAACTTTTAATTATTAGTTTGATAATTTTTCCCTATTCTTTTTATCATGTTTCTGATTAATTAATTTTTATAGCAATGGTGTAGCCGAGAAGATGACATAAAATTTTGAGCGTTGACTTCGCATATCAGGTTAAAGAAAACAAAAACCATTGACCGTTTCCTAACACAAAATAATTAGTATAAATCATAACATTATGCCACACCTTAGTTCTAATTAAAAATATAAATTTGTTATTGCATAAATTCCAGATCACCGATTTCGGTAAGAGAGAAGACTACGCAGGATCGAATGTGCCGGTCAGGTTTATGAAAAGCAACCGGCACAAGTTGGGGCCCTATACAAAAAGAGTCGACCCTATACAATCAATTTCATTGCATTGGGGGGGGGGGGCAAAAAGCGGCTGATCAAAGCGTCCCTGAGGACTTACAAGCAGAAAATAATATTGTGCATAATTCAGTGGAATAAGGCCATTAGTCCAGGTGCGTCTGTTTATTCGAAGCAAAAAGCTAGTTGGAAGTGATTGTTTTGCCAGCCTGGCTTAACCTTAATTCCATAATCCGACCACCGTAGCAAAAACAAGAGCCATACGTAAGCAATTTCACCACGATAGCAATAATTCATGCATTATCTTCAGTCCGGCCTCTTCTTCGGAATTGTAACATCTTTGAAAGGAAATGGTGTGAGGTGAATTCGAAGGGTGTCCAACTGTATTGATTTTATTCGAAATCTAGATATTCCAAAACAAACAACCCTTAGATACTAGTTTTCCCTATATTCATACATAGAGTATGTTGGATCTGCAAGAAACGTGTTTAGACAAATATAATTTACTTTAAATTTTATTTTTTGATATGCGATGACGTCACTTTCAGTTTTTTTACCATTAATTAATTTCATTTAATATCACTCTTTAATAACCATAATGCCCCAAGTAAATTTTTTTTTACTATATTGAGTCTAAATTACACAAAAATATGCATATTATAAAAAAAGGTGATATAGACTGACACAATATCGAAATGTAGATTATGTAATTTACTTTTTAAAAAAATAGTAACAATGCATATTAAATTAAAGTAAAATGTCAAGTTAGTGTTTTTAATCACCTTTTTCTTTTCATAATTAGAGTAATCCAACATGCTGATTTACGAAATGACTATAATGAATAAAATTTTGGCACTAGACCAATTATCATTTATTTTACGATTAACAGTAGTACAAATAAAGCTATCTAGGTACATTGGAGTAGATAAAAAGATATCCTTTTTTTTTTTTTCGTTTTTTATACACTCGCAAAGTTGTCAGCTACAGGTAGTAACTGGAGGGTTGATATCAGCTCCAGAAATGGAAATTGGCTAATAACTAGAAAAATCATGTAAAAGTTACTAGCGATAGAATCCTTTACTGGGCAGTTAGGACTTTCTTTGTTAGGACATTTATGGAAAAAATTAGCTCAGTTGCTAAAGCTCGGTGAACCGAAGTTTTTATTGTTTTTTATGCACCATTTAGACAATATTGTTGTAAGTAAACAATTTTAATACGTTAATGTGCAATTGATTTTTCTTCGAGATCTTAGGATTTTGATATATATGGTGTTAGCATTGGGGATATTGCGATCTTGGCGGAAAATATTATTTTGGACTCCCTGGGGATCATACACCATCACCTGCATGGGAATTAGCTCGGAGATTATTCTTTGTTTTATTTATTTATTTTAATATGTTGACCGCTCTATTTGTGTGTTTTAACGTATTTATTCATTAAATTATTTTATTTTATTAATACTATTTTTTTAAAACTTATTTATCCATTCAAGTGTTTCCTGTAACCGGGTTTTTATTATATTTTCCTTTTAATCTATGTGTTAGTCTTATTCTCGTAAAATGTATCTATTTGTTTGTTCTTGGTAAACTGATCTACTGCTGTGACTATGAATGATGGTCTGATCTCACATTACCGCCTAATATTGAATTTGTTTAGCGGGTCACTGAAGAGGATCCAGGAAGGTGAATTCCGGAGATTGAATTTGTTGATCGGGTGAATTGAAAAATTGTGAAAGGGTGAAATTGGAGGAGCAGAAATGAGAAAGAAAAATAGGAATGAATGAAACATTTGTATTTGCTGTACAGACCAAAATGGATTGTAAAAGGAAACTGTAGGGGGGTGGGGAATTGTTTATTGTATCTCTTTTTTTTCTGATTATACCATGTATGTGTAATTTATATATGTCCGATTACGGATTGATAAGCTGTGTGAGATAGCAACCTAAAGTATTTAGGCAGCCTAGATAAATAAAGTATTTCTCTCTCTAACTTTTAAATAATAAAAAAAAGTCGGATAGTCTCGAACATATAAATTATTAAGAAACCAAACGCTTTTTGTCAGTAAAACTTTGTGTCTAATTCTCTCTAAAGTGCGAACAAATGAAATTCAGTTGCTGTGAGGGCTCCGTGTAAATAACATATGGGTTTTATCAATGCATGGATCCAATCAAATTTTCCTAGAGGTTATTAATTGGATAAATAAATTATAAGTGTTTGATATTATAACAGCTTAGCCAAATAAAAAGGGGTCAGGAGTAAAAAAGAAAAAGCCATACAGAAATAGGGATAAAAGAACTGAAAAGTTATTAAAAACAAAAAAATAGATTCAGTATTTCGAATGAAGATTGAGAGATCAAGCATTATGTGAAGAGAAACATTTGAAGAATAGCCAATTGGAAATTGAGTCAATGGAGCATCAAAAAACGGTTCATGAAGTTCCACTCCCAGTTACCAACAGTTAAAGGAGCAGTGACCTACAACTTGGGAAACCCAACCTCAACCCGAAGACTGAAGCCCACGTTGCTGCAGGACATCCAGTCATAAATTCTGTAGTTATCAATTCTATTATTGATATTACTTCTATTTTATTTTATTTTCGTCCTTTATTTCAAAATTAACTTGTTTTTTTTTCCCTATTAGAGAGCAATGGTTTGTTTTGTTAAGTATACGAATGTTGTTATTAACTTTACTTTCCTCTCTTATCGAGAATTATTATTTTTATCTATTTATTTTATCATGTTAATTATGTTAATTAATTATAACGTTTTATCTAGTCAGGCGTATCTTTTGTCCAAGACAACACCCCCTATGATTTACTGTTAAAAAAATGTAACGGTTATATCAACCATATAAGGCCAATCTTGTATTAAATAGAAAAAAAAAGAAAAGAAACATTTGAAGAAGACTGAATGCAAATAGCAAACCCACGTAGATAATTTTTCTATTGATTCATCAATATTAAAAATTTGATGTTTATAAGATCAAATAACGTTTTGGTCACTATTAATTATATATAAGGAGGTAACATAATGTATGTCAGGGGCTATCCGCCATCTTTTTTATTAAAAATTTGATGTTTATAAGATCAAATAACGTTTTGGTCACTATTAATTATATATAAGGAGGTAACATAATGTATGTCAGGGGCTATCCGCCATCTTTTATATTAAGGCCAAATTAATTAATTTTGTTCTTAATAAACGAATATGATTAACAATATTAATTAGAATGTCTGATAAAGTTCCTAAATTTTATTTCAGAGTAAAATACATACAGAAATGTTGTACGTTGTATTTTTCCTTTGTTCTTACCTTATGTGTCCTTGTATAACCCACCTTAGATGGTGGGTACCCTTTCTGGATACCCTATACATATTTAATACAAATTAATTTTTATTAAGATTCCTATAATGAAGACTGTCTAATTATCTTAAATTCCACAGCTTTATTAAAACATTTTGGCTTTCCAATCTGTATTCATAAATGATTTATTGTTTGTCTGGTTTTGATTTCAATGTGAGAAAAAAAAACTGAAACTTGATAATTATTAAATGCAATTTGTTTACTATGTCTGCATACTTAATGCTCATATTTTTTTTTTGTCATTTTTGTAATTATCTGTATATTTGATATATTTTTTTATATATAGATAGCTTTCGTTGCCTTTCTGTTTTTGTTTATTTTTTTGTTTTCCAAAACCATACCATTTTAAAAGAACTTAACAAGAGTATTTTTAATTTCACTAAAACGGTATTGTACCTAACTTTTTGGTTTTTCTCTGACCATATCTCCAACTATCTTTTTAAAAAATGTATTTTTTTTCTTAAGGTACTGTGCGAAAATTTTTAATAAAGAGGATATTTTGTTTTTTAATAATTTTTACAATGTTTCGGTAAGGATGAGGAATTGATTAGGTAAAATAAATATTTCGTACTGAACTGTTGAAATATATATAATTTAATGTCTTGTACGAGACTGGTCTGTTTATCGATTATAATAAAAAATATCCATAAAGTATCAACCATTCTCGAGCACATCTATTAATTACCAATTTAAATTTCAATCTAATCATTAAAAACATTTTTAAAACATTCTGAATCATAAATCAGCCTACCTTATTTATATCATAGCTAACAATGTCATTAAAACGTTTAATTAAATTAAGGAAACGCTACCAATCAATTAACTTCCGTCATATCGTGTTAAATTACGTATTTTTTTTCTTATTCTAATTTTATTCAATTTACACCGTATTAATTAATTTATTAATAGTACATTCTTTAACCTACCTTTTTTTTTCTCTCGTTTTGTACTTACTGTGCATTACTACATTTCTATATAATTTGTCCAATGGCTTAGCACTATTACTAATCCAAGTTTCACACTTAGAGCCAACACTAATTAAGCAAGATACCACCGTTCTCAAAATGTTACAAACATCCTCGCTGCCTGACGATGCAGTAAGTACATTTTACAAAACAAGGCGGCGTATTTCATACTTCAAGGAGACCTGAATTCTAGTTTCAACTTTTTATGATCTCCCTAAGTAAGTTTTAGTTGTCCCAGGGGAGCAGTATTTTAAAGCAATTAAAAGCATTCAGGAGGAGTGAGATACTAAAGAATCCTTTCGGGGCCATTATAGCAGAATGGATTAAGGAATGGTTTTATTTGCTATATTAAAATACGCTCTTGCCAAAACTTCTTAATGTGGAGATCGCTGGTAAGAGTAATTACAGAACAAACAAAAACTCACCTTTGTGACATAATATTTATCTCTTCTTCTTTAAATGAGTTTGAATCATCCCTTAGTTCACAGGAAATATTTTCATTTTTATTGAGATAAGAAAAATAAGCATGGTTTTAACTTTCTATTAAACCCGAAAGACCAGAAAATAATTTTGTAGTATTTATGGAGATTTTTGTTGTGAGTGTTGAATGGATGATGATAAGCGATCGAAATACAATAAGATAAGATAAAATACATATAATAGAATAGATTGAATGAATTATATTTAGCGCTTACCGGTAAATTGTTGTGGTTCCTATGAATGTTCAGCCTAATTTGGTTAAAAAAAGATGGAAGATGAGGTGAAAGGAAACGGATGATTAGGTAGAGAAATAGAATAATTGGACGTGATTTTGACTTATGGAGAAATCTTAAAGGGTGTAAGTCTTCAAAGATTAACACAAAGATTAATTAAAAGAAAATTATTGACACTGGAAAAGTGCACAGCCAATTAGTACAAGGTATGAACATATGTAAGCCACTGGAAGGCGAGGGGATAAACACATTAACTATGGTAAGCGAAGTTGATTCGGCAAAGGCCTTAAACGAAATCGGTCCAGTAATGGGGAGACAGACAATATTCACTAATTTAGTATATCTGTATGGTGTTTTAGTTGACATTAATATTAATAATAAAACCTTTATTAATAAACAAAACCTTTTATTTCTTAAAATTGCATGTTTCATTACATCAACTGCAAATCTTGAAATAGGATTTATTTGGCAATGTATGCTACAAGATACATGCTTCCTATCACAGCCAAAAATTTACTTAAATTTTTAAAACTCTAAAATTAAAGCACCTAGATCTAAAAAAAACAAAAAAAAACAAAACAATAAAAACATTTTACTGTGCGAGTTACATACTTTCCAAATACAGAGTTAAAATGTAATCATTTTTGGTCAATGTCATTTCCAAAAACTTTTCTTTTAACATTTACGTCTAAAGGCATTTAAATTCAAGTCATATTATGGCAACTTTTTTTACTTACAATATATCGTCGACGCTGTTATAACTAATATATTAAAAATGTAGAAACTGACAATGGTTAACACAAAATAAATTATTTTGTTTTAATTCTTAGTAATATATAATTAATCTCATGCATTCTTACTTATGGCATGGTCTTATACATTAGGGAATTATGTATATATATTTTTTACACATTTATACCACATACATGCCAGATAGAAATCAGAAATGTTTTAAAATAATCTAAATTAAGATTGTGTATCGATCTACAGTTAGAAACCATTTCAAATATACAAGAATAAGTAACTATATGGTCTGTGTACGTCAATCTTCCAACTTTGGAACATACTAAATAAAATATGGACGACGTTCAACTTCACAGATAAATATCGATTTGGTTATTACAGCACTGAGAGTTAGAAGCTGTCTAATTTAGATCATAAAATTAGTTTTTATGTTGTATATTACGAATTAATTGTCTTGCTACCTCGATTTTTTTTTTAGGAATAAAAATCCAAAGAAAACTTTTTTTGGCTCAGAATTTGAAAGCAATACATTATTTGAATAGTTTATACAATTTTAAACGAAACAAGAGTAAATAACCAAAAATATTGATTATGATAATTTTTATTACTTGTACGGTCCGTTTTGAAGTGAAATCATAACTCAGAAAAAAAATTTATTTGTTTGAAATTTTTTTTATTTTTTATAATTCCTTTTTGAAAGATCATTTCCCACCTAGGATTACAAGAGTTTGTTATCTTGTTATATTTTTCCCTTGCAGAGGTGGCAACTAAAATATACTAAATTATTGAATATTGTTAGTTACTAAAAAGTATTAAAAAATATATTGATACTATACTCATTAAAATAAGTTGAAAAATTGAAAAGAATCAAATAAGGTTGAGTAGAAACCATATAGATCATGAAAGTGTTACTAGCAAAATATTGCTAGTTTTTATGCTTTTTTTGCTAGAATGCACGATTAAGGGATAAAAATAAAAGAGATTAAAAGATATAAATCGTAACTTAATCAAAGTAATTAGTTATTTCATAAGAGTTTTAGGGTTGCCAAAAGGTTTCTGTGTTATATTAAAAAAAAATTAATTATTTGCAGATATACATAGTTGATAAACTCTTGTAAGGAGCAAAGTCTCAAATAAATATGGATAAAAAATAATATATAGTTAGCAGTAGAACAGGTTTAAGTATTTAGATTCTGTGGTAAATAGAAAAAACGAAATCGATGAGGAAATTAAAACTAGGATAATGTGAGAAATGTTTGTTATTTTTCAATTGGGAAATCGCTTAGCTAGTTTATTCTGTCAGAAACCTTAACAGTTAGAATTTACAAAACGATTATCCTTCCAACTGTTCTTTACGCGAAACGTTGCGTCTTACACTGAGGGGAGAGCAGCGCCTAAAGGTTTTTGAAGAATAAAGTATTACGTAAAATATTCGGAACGAAAAAGGATGAGTTAATCGGATAATTCAGGAGGCTAACTCAAACCAAGCATATATCAAACTTATTGTCCGAACAACTATAAATCAATTTATTTTAGCAAATATCATGAAAACTACTATTCCTACGAACGTAATGGTCATAAACTACTTTATAGTAAATTGAACTAGCTTTAATTTGATTGCTAATAGACATCTGTACGTCACACAGTTCCTGAGATATAGATTTATTAAAATAAATTAACTAACTACTGATATTTCAGTACATTTTTATGATTATTTTTAAAAGACTATATCTCGAGAACTATTGGACGTAAATAGCTCTATTAGGGCTCATATTTCAGAAATTTTACTCTTCTTTAAATAATGTTCTTTTAGATTTTCTAGTGTTGTTAGTAGTTTTTAAGATATAGCGCTCCGAATGAAAAAATAATGTTTTATTTTAGGTTTTGAAACAGCCACCATTTTTTATTCCCTCTACCTATACTTGGCAGACTCATCAGTTTTGACTACTAATTATACATAGTTTTCATTAAAGTAATCAAAAATTGGGGTGAGATAACTGCCTATTTTTCTTCCAGGCTCATGTACTAATAGCATTGCGGTGAATAAGAGCGTGAGACTTAGTACCGAATGGATCTCTAAAATGTTAATAAACTCTAAACCGACGGGTAAATATCCGTGGAGTAGACCGAAATGTAGATGGGAGGATTACGTTGAGTATATTTAGTAGATTTGGGTTTAGAGGGGCGCCAATGGACAGATGTTTGCAGAGAACGATTGGTGGTATCGGCATCGAATCTTCAGGTTTGCTAAGGCTTTATTATATTTATTGATGTATGCTTTATATGTTGAATATTATGTATTGGGCTCCCGGACTAAGATATTTCATTTATACATAATTAAAAATAAAAGCTTTAAAACATTTTTTCATGATCCGGAAATAGTGTTCAGTATATATATTTATATATAGTTCGCTTATATTGTAAATTATTGATGCATCATATAGCAACTGAATAGATTGCACGAAACTACAAACGACAGAACAAGCTGGAATAAACCATCGGAAGGTATTTGACAAACTGTGGTAAAAGAGGTCTGGAGGGAGGGGGGGTTATGGCAGAGAAAGTGCATTTGGATTCAGGAGTCGTCCCTGGGAGAAGACAACAAATCTATCAATTAAGCGACAAATACGTGGTAAGAAGGCTAAGGGCGGGAGCATTCAATAACAACCGTGTCGGGATACAGCCAGCTCTACCAACAATATCAATGTCCCCTCCATCGGCTTCGGTTATAATATTTAATTCAATATTTTTATTGAACTTCCATAAATTATTGAGGCTTCCATGTCGTAATTACGCAAAAGATGCAAATAAATTTGCAAGTAAACATAGTCTTACCCCAAACTTTTGATCCTAAAAGGTATTTTGCAAAATATATTAACCTCATTTTACTGATATATGGTGTCTAATATATTTACTAATATATATACTAATAAGTCTAATACATTTTTTTAAAGTTTAAACTTTTTATTGAAAAATAATACAACTTGCAAGACTCAAGGGGAATACATAGTAGGGCTACAAATATTCATACCATATCTAAATATCAAAGAAAAACTAATTTAAAATAGATAATAATAGTCAATATAAAATAATCACACATATATAAATGAAAATATGGTGCTGTGCTCGCATCACACAACTTACACTTACTGTAAAAATTCGTCTCAAGGTGAAAACGATTATAAACTTTGTTTCTGCCAAGAATACAACAGTTTTTTTTATTTATTGATATATATTAAAATCAGCCACACAGTTGTGGGCAATAGGTAATAGAGATGAATGATTACATTTATACTAAAATAAAATAAAAATTAATAAATAAATGAAAAAAAAAATCTCTCTTAAAATATATACAAACAGAAGGATAGACAAAATTAATACAATCAAACTATGTGTATGAAAAAAATAAATAAATAAAATAACATAATGATTTTTATTTATTGATATTTACAACAGTATAAAAAATACAACAAGTAAATTTGATCATAATGACATAATGATAATGATATGATACAGCATGTAGAGAAACTACCCAGTAGTAGAACTCTAAAAACAGTTTACAATATAAGATCACGAGGCCATCTTCTTTTCAGGCGCCTCGGAGGATTGCCAGGATTGGAAGAGGAAGCAAGGTTAGAAACTAGTGAGTTTGGGTGGTTAGAGTGTTTATAATGGAAGGAATGATATCGGGTTCGGGCTAGATCGGTTACATAAGGAACATTTAGGTCTTTATGGATGGTTTTATTAGTAACAAAATAAGGAGCATTGAGGATTTTACGAAGGATTTTGGATTGTAAGCATTGGATACGATGGGAATTCGAAGGTTTAGTGGAGCCCCAAAGCTCAACTCCGTATGTCCAGATGGGCCTTATTATTGTCATGTAGATCAGTCTTAAAGGTAAGAGCCACATTATTAAAGTATACTGTAGGGAAGTCGGCAGAACATAATGATAAATAATATAATCTCTCTTAACATTTACTCTCTTATATAAAATATTTACACAATCGATCGTTACAACAGTTAATCAAAAGAAAATCGGAAGAGATCGGATGTTCTCGGCTTTTTCTGATTCGAACTCTTGTCTTTATTATTTCTTTTTTTCTCCTTAAATAATTTATCAAATTCTTTAATTACTTTATATTTATTAATTTTTTTTATTTCTAAAGGGATTTTTTAAAATTTATTTTATTCATTTAAAAAAAAAAAACCAATATGGTCCGACCAGATGATAACATCTATCGATCGGTACCAAAATAACACATACAAATAATAGACATAAGTGAAATGTAAATATTACAGTCTTGACTATTAGTGTGCTGTGGAGACTATACAATTTTTAAGCTAGATAAGTACAATATGAATTGATCTTAAGTGATACAACTAATAATTTAATTAACAACTACAAAAATGAAAATAAAGTAAAAAATAAAACACTAATTATTAAATAAACTAAATTAAATTAGATAAAAAAAAATAACTGAAAGGATTTTGAAGTGAATAATAAAGCTACTGATCGACAATCACTGAATAATCATAATAATGAGAATAAAACAAGATGATACAGAATATGATAAAAATAAGGATCCAATAATATTTATTACTAAGCAAACATATACATTGCTAATTCTAATTGTAATATAATAAATAAATTATGTGGAGTTAAGAAAAAATACAGGCAGATATTGTCATGTGGTGTATCAAAATCAGTTATTGGGAATCATAGAGGTAAGAAAGTACCCAATTAAATTTTTTTTTTTGTGGTTGATTTATTTATTAGTTATTGGAATTGGTTATTTATTTCAAATAAGGAAAATTAAATGTACTTTGGAGGAAGATGTTTTAAAAATTAGTCATTTAAGCTTTGTTAAACTGAGTTAATGAGGATAAAACCTATCTGATAATAATCAGTACTAAATTGTTCATCCATTTACCAAGTTTATTTAAAATCGTAAGAGCCATTTTTGAGAAAAAAAAAAAGAATAAAAATGAAAGAGTGAAATAAAACCGGCGGAACGATCAGAAAGAATTAAATAAAAAAAAAAATAAAAAGTTGCTAACTATTTTTGGGCCTTTCTGCCCGCACCCCGACTATCTCCTTCATATTCAGTTACGAATTTTTTTTTTATATGTAATATAATTAGAAACTCAGGTAACACCAAGTCATATTTTTCCGTCAAAAACTCGAATTCAAAATTTTTCTCGATCGGTAAGGGTATTTACTATATATTCGATATATCGGTAAGAAAATGTAAACATCATATTTATTTACAGAATCTGACTTACTAAATAAATTAATAAGACTCTTCAAAAAAACGATATATTTATTTTTTATTTTATAGATATTAAAGTGATATTCCTTTCTAATATATTTTTTGACAGAATAACATTTATTACACTAAACAAAGTTTTGGTTTTTTTTACCCCCGTAATAGGTAATAAAAGGTTCCTGTAAATACACTAAGATGTCCTTAAAATAAAGTTACAGATAACTGTTTAACAGTTGTGTAAAAATAAATAAAATATTTTATAATAATACTCCTATAAATGTCAACTTTTTTAATTATAAACTTAAGAGTACAAATAAATGTCTGTGTGGGTATATTTCCATTTGTAGCCACAACTACCAAGTCCATATCACTCGTAATTGTTAGTGGTAATATCCTATGGTCTTCCATATTTCACTATTATGGTCTCATTGTGGTAGCTGTTGAAGTGTGATATATATTGTGGTTGAAAAGGATAGACCAAGAACATTTTTACTTATGGTATAGATAATACAATTTCATATCCGTGGAAGCAGGTTCACTACATTGACTTTATAAGTTTGACTTTAGAAAACACTTATTAAAAGATATATATCAAGAATTAATAGTCGAATTCGCATATTGATACTTAATATCGAGTTATTTAAAAAAAATTGATTAACTTCGTTAATTAACATATTTCTCATTTTAAAATGTACATAGCCTTTGTGAAATACCTCTTGTTACTGACTGTACTATCATTGGATTACATTATGTTTTGGCAGCTATCATTTGCTGGAATTTATTTTCCAATTTTTTTACTTTAACGAATCGAAATAAATAACCAAATATTATTTTGTTTTTTTATTTTCCTCCTTATTAGCTTTAGTATGTTTTTTTAGATTATGTTTAACTTAAAACATTTGTATTTAAACGCTTCCAACAGTTAACCTAATAAAATTAGCGTCGTGAACTGGTTTCCATGGGTACGAAATTTATATAAATATAATTTAATTATTTATATAAATTTGTCGAAATATAAAAATGCTCCAGGTTAACCTCTTGCAACGACCAAGATGTACAATGGGCATGGGTATACGTATATGCATATTGATTGGGTTAATTTTTTTTTTCATATAATATGTTTATTTTACTACATTTAGGTTTTTTGTATGAGATGAACAATGGACACCTAACAGTCGGATCCATCTATATTATATAATAACGAGCCAAATTATGAGAAAAAATGTTACATGTTGTTATAAATATATTTTCCAATATTTCATTATTTTGTGATAGACAAAAATACAATAAATAAATAACTATCAGACTCATTGCACTTGGATCATGAAGGCCTAATCTTCTTCTGTTATAATCCCTTTTAGATTTTCAGCGCTATGTTGGTACCCTTACCGGCTAAGGACATAAGCGGTTTAAGTATAAGATAGCCTCACTGAAAGGTGTTATTAAGACCAAGGAGGAAAAGAGAGTGATTGATCCTCATCCAACGGGAGGGGGGGAGTGTGGGGGGTTGGGGGCAAACGAGTGCTTCGCGTGCTCCAATGCGGAAAACACACACGCTCCTTCACCCCCGCCGACACATGGACATATGGAACATCGACTGACGAAGACAGAACATCTATAACGTATTTATCTTACACCAGAACCGTATCCGACACCGAGATACTCCCCTCCGGTTATAAATATGATGAAGATTTCTTCCGGATCGGCGGGTGGTTCCTGTAGGTGAGCATGATCCCAAGGACACACCGTCCACAATTCAGTCCATTTCTTTATCCACCTTTGATCTAGAGAAATATATCTCGTTCAATATTAATTAATACATATTAATAACAAGATTTAATATTATTAGCCAACAGGAAACAAAGCGAGGTGCCACTCTTGAGTAGTTTCCATCCAAAGTTGCTTTCGACATTAGTTTTACCCCTTAAATTTAGCAAGAATATACACAGAATAAAACTTTTCTTTATATGGTATTTTAAGTATATATACTCTAATTTCAGATGTTTAGAAATTTTGACTCATTTTACTTAAGCATGGAACATTTTTATTAGAGGAAACCTTGTTAAAGAGGCTGATTTAGGATCATAGGTTGTGAGTATGTTTATTAGGGTGAATATTTATAATACATAATATAAGTATAATAATATAATAAAGAATGATATAATATATTATAAATATAATTATATAAATCATGTTATATTATGTTAAACACAAATAAATTAATGTAATAGTGATTATAATAAGAAAAATTAATAATTTCTCCATTTTTTTTTATATGTAAGCTATATTGATAATAAACTTATTGAATATTGTTACTAACTAAAATATTAAAGAGATTAACAAAAATATACGTGACACCATACTGATATTAAAACAAAATTTATTTATTGATGTTTACGACTGTATTACATAAAAATTCATTTAGTAAAAGTGATAATAGTGTTTCAATGGCATAACACAGACTTTTGGCGGTTGGTAGCATTTCAATAACATTTCTACAATAGAAGGTCCCAAGGCCATCTTATTTTCAGAGACCTCGATGGATTGGTAGAAAGGAAGCTAGAATAGGAACTTGTAGGTTTGGGTAGTCAGGGAGCTTAAAATGTAGGATTGATATCTGGTTCGGGCTGGCTAGGATAGATATGAAACATCAAGGTGTTTATGGATGATTTTATTTCTAACAATGAGGGTTTTTCCTTGAAAAGATAAAAACAACGCAAAGTATTGAACCCACAGGCACAAATTAAATTATAAAGAATTAATTTTTCTTTTCGCTGGAAGACTTGTGATTTTTTTTTACTGAATATTATATATTATAAAATTCTCATTGTTATAGTACCAGCTAGAGAAATCGAAGATCATTTCATAGCGACGGTAATTGAGGAGCATTCGGCTATTATTAATTGAAAAGGAGATCCAAGTAGCGAAACGGTCGGGGGATGTGCATCATGAATTTAATTAATCCTTAGGTTAATAATTGTTCCAAAAGTTGGAGAGTCGTAAGTTTGGCGAGGGCGGATTGGGTGGACCGCAACATGTTAACATTATTCGACAAGATATATTCTCCGGCCTGGCAACTTGATCCCCAATGACTTCCCTCACCCTTCCTACATCTGATTAGCTGGGTCAAAACTTATCTACCTTCGTCCTTTATGATTGCTTCAAGTTAGCCCATTCAAATTCTGTCTATTTAATAAAGTTCGGGAATGCGTCTTCTCATTAATCCACCTTAATTTTTTTTTGTTTACCTTTATTCATCCATACGAAATTTTAAATAAAGTGGATAAAGAAAGCACAGGGTGTTCAAGGCTCATTTACTTCCACTTTTTTGCGAGAGTTTTGAGAATGTCAAAATGAACCTTGGTAGGACTTGTCAAAAAGAACCCGATCTAGTACAAAAGTCCAAGTGGAGAAAAAAACTCGGTTCTTTCACCCTATTTTTTTAATTACAATTATGGAGTCAATGTATAATTACTAGAACAATTCGATAATTCTGCCATGTACAGTTAGGGAGATTAAAAAATGGCGCCTGATTCAAAACTTTAAAAAAAATAATTTTTCATTTGGACCTCAATATCCTTAAAACTACCTAAAACATTAGAAAACCTAATACAACATCATTTAGATCAGACTAAATTAACTAAAACAAGATCCCTAATGGAGCTGTTTACGATTAATTTATTTTTTAGATTCATTTTTAAAGCATAATTTCATATAAAAATCAGTAGTTGGTGAATGTATTGTGGTAAATTTATATCTATCTATAGGTTAATGTTCTTTAAAGTAGTTTACGACGTTAATCTTCGTTGGAATAGTATTTTTCAAGATATTTGCAAAATTGAATTGATTTATAGTTGGTTGGACAAAATTTCAAGTGCAAAATTCATATTCATATGCAAATATTATAAAATCTACTACTCCTAAACAATAAACGATATAAATTAATTCTGAGAATGTTACCCTATCTCTGATTTGATCCTATCTATTTGATTGCTGGCAGACATCTGTACGTCTAGTAGTTTCTGATATATAGTTTTTCATAAATCAAAAGTTTTGTCCAAATAACTATGAATCAACATTTTGTTAATTTATATTGTCAAATATCATAAAAAAACTACTAAAAAAAATACTAATTATAAATTAGTTTATAGTACATTAAACTAGCTTTAATTTGAGTGTTAATAGTCTAATGATTGTTGAGATATAGATTTCTCAAACTAAATCCACTGACTACTGATTTTTTATTACATTTTTCATGAAACTTTGCTTTTAAAAAAATTGTATCTCGGTAAAAAAGCTCTGTTAGGTATCTTATTTTATTAATTTTACTCTTCATTAAATGACGTTCTATTAGCTTTTTTTTTTTTTTGTTGTAGATAGTTTTAACGATGTTGAGCTCCGAATGAAAAAAATATGTTTTTGTTAACGTTTTGAAACAAACGGCATTTTTTTATTCCCCTTAACTATGAGTATAATAGGCATACTCATCAATTTTGAGTAGTAATTATACATAGTTTTCAATAAAGTAATGAGAAATAAGGGTGAAATAACAGACTTCTTTCTCCTCTTGGGCTCTGGACTATATGTATCGCATAATTAGGTGTAGAAAATACCGTTTTCCGGGAGATTTGTCTCATGGTTCCTGAGATAAAAATTTCCGACTTCAAATTCACTACCGACTGATTTTTCAGTATATATTTCGTCAGATTTTGCTTTTAAAGTAAAGGTAAACAGCTCTGTTAGGGCTCATATTTTAGAATATATACTCTAATTGAAATGACGTTCTATTGGGCTACCCACTGTTCTTGGTAGTTTCAAAGATATGGAGCTGTGAATGAAAAATCAATTTTATTTAACATTTTGAAACGGCGGCCTTTTTGTATTCCCACTAACTGTAATTGGCAGACTTATCAATTTTGACTAGTAATTATACGTACATTTCATTGAAGAAATCGAACATTGGTGTGAAATATTTTTTTTTTTTACCGGACTCTTGTACTATTCAGAAAAATATATTGGGTGTGTTCGAAACAATGTAAAATATTTCTAGATTTCATTAAAGATTCTTATTTGAGAGATTTTGAGGACAATAAAAGTGGATCTGTCTTACATTATCTTTAAAAAAAGTTTTGTTTTTAAATTTGGTCCATTTTCTGCTCCCCTTGTGAAAATTCCATGAAAAACGGTTTAATTAATTTTAATGATTATTTTAACACTTCAGTCATCTTATATTATATATAATTTAATATTTAGTCAGCCATTCCGAAGGTAATTTAAATTCAACGTTATGCTTGGAGCCGGTTCCTAAAGGAGCTCGGAAGTACAGACACCTGATTCGGTTTCGGATTGACCCACCTCATTCGTCCTCTTTGATGGTGAACCTAATCAAAGCCATCGGAAAGGCCTAAGGATGTCTGTGGTCAACGGCAACTGAATCGATATCCCCCTGCCCTTCCACTAATTACACAAGAACTGTTTCTTCTGCCTTGCCCTGGTATTACTGATACCCAACCCCTTACTAATTAACCTCGCTTGCACAATAACCCACTCTACAATACTACAATTATCCGTTAGTTGTATTTAAAGCAGCAAGATGAGAAAATTACATGTGAATTAAGGACGATGGAGACCAAATCTGTCGAGTGCCCATGAAAATCTCATCATATGAATTATGTACTATACTATAACGATGGATATGTCGTTGAAAAGGTGCAATCGTACTCCTAGCATGGAACGCAACGAGGAAAGAATACAAAATAAAGAACGGTTTTAATACTTCCCAAAGTTTCACCAGGGCTAAGCAAAACATTATTAAAAAATAATGGCAAGTGGAAGAATTAGTAGACAAGGAGGTTTTGAAAAAGTTGTCATGTCAAATACAACTGTCATGCATATTTACAAAAAAAATACATCTAGTAAATTTGATGTAAGACCATAATGGTATGATACAGGCATGTAGAGAAATTACCAATTGGTAGCACTCTAATAAAATTTTTACATTAGGTCAAGAGGCCATATTTTTTCAGGTGCCTGTTCTGTTATAGATTCTATTCTAATACTAGCGAAAATTATTTCCAAGTAGGGTAGTAAGTAAAAGGTATGTGATGCGCGTACTGCACCAGATTTTTTACTTTTATTTAACTATGTATATAAAATATAAATACATTAAGGGAAAAAACTGCGATCGTGAAAAATTTCGAATTTCATCTTTTGGCGGAAATACAGGTTTTGAGGTCCTCTAAGTCCAAATAACCAGATCTCACAAAATGGTTGGTATGTGAGTGACAATAAGTCATACGAACTTATAATTACATATTGTTGTTTACATATTGTATATTACATAGGCAGGTGCATATCAGGGACGTGATAGAAACTATTTTCAATAAAATCGACTGACCGGAAATGTCACCAGAAGCGATTTTCCACGTTTGTTCGATTTCCTCAAAAACGGTTTAAACGAAATAGGTGGTCTTTAATATTAAAATTGTATCTCTTCTTCGATAACTTGTAGAACGAAATAATAATAATAACAAGAGAAGAACTGTCTTGTACGTTCAACTCTCACGCAAGAGTGGACCCAACTCCTGAATCTTTCAGAGCTCGTTTGTATTTACCTAGTAAAGGAGGAGGACGTGATTTGCTAAATGTTGAAGAAGTTTGCACCAAACAGGAAATGGCTCTACGCCTATATTTTCTCACAACAGCAGGGGTTTATATCGCTATCTCAAGGATGGACTCAGGTTCAACTGCACTTAAACTGATTAAAGGAACTGAATAAGGGATTGTGTCAGAAAATGAAAAAATAAATCTCTTCATGGAATATTCTATCTTTAAAACAAATTTTATGATAGCTCCATTGACAAAGAAATATCAGTCGAATGGTTAAATCTGGAAAGTTATTCTCCGAGACCGAAGGGTTTTTGATCGCTATTCAAGATCAGATTATTGCCACCTGATCATAAAGAACTCTACTTTTGGGTTATCCTGGTGTGTTGAGATGCCATATCACATCTTTCATTATGATTTTTCTGAGTCCTTCATTTCCTTTCGTATCAAAGATTTGTCAAATTCTCTTCCACCATCCGATAATATGCGTTCCGGAACTCCGTATAACAAAAACCATGAGCGAAGAGCTACAAATACTGAACTTCCGAAGACCTGTCCTGCACCTGGTGCGCCATTGCCGCTTTACTGAAGAGGTCAACCATTTGTACTCCTTCCATGTAAATGTGTAAATTTGTAAATATTTGATAGGTGCTCCTGTGAAAGGTGTCTTCTTCTGTCTTCCTTTAGGCGGACGTGTGTCGTACTCCTCGCAGCTTCCTACAACCTCTGATATAGTCTTCTTCATTCCCCACCGTAAGTATCTTCTCTTTAACGCTTCCATAGTCTCATGGATTCCTCGGTGATTTGTCTTACACTGATGATACGCAAGGGTGACTTCTCATTGTTGTTCATCTAAAAGAATTTCCACCATCAGTTTGCAACGGACGAATGTCCTGTCCATTCTAATCTGTTCATAACGCCATAACTGCTTGATCTTCTCCCAAACGGTTTTGTTCCCAACATACAGATGATACTTTTCTCCAGGCTTCTAAGCATTCTTCAACATTCTACATTTCTCGTCATTCTTCACGCCTGGTTGCGACCAGATCGTCGTCATGTTACTCCTCCGTACTCACTATGTTTAATTTTGGGCATTCCGGTGGTTTTCGTCTCTTTTCATTCAATATTTTCTCAATTTCCTCTATGTTCTCTGGTCTTTCTTCAGCCAAACTCTCGTTATTCGAAGATTCTTCCCAATCATCTTCTTCCGCTTCATTCTGATCTTCCTCTCTAGGCGTTCATTCCCTCAGAAACTGTCTCATGACACCGGATGGTTCCCTATTTACTCGTTTCACGGCATTCGTGATTATGACTCGAGACAACCAATCGGCCACCACATTTTCTTTGCCCGGTTTATATATAACCATCATTTTATATTTCGTTAGAGGCTCCTTCCAATTATCCTGGCTGACGATTCCTCCAATTTTCCCACTCACTGGAGTGGTCTGTGGTTAGTATGAACCTTGAACCTTCTGCCGAGCACATATGGTCTATAGTGATCGACGGCCCACACTATCCCAAGGAGTTCTCGCTTCATTGTATCTACTTTTTCATTGTGTCTCCGTAAGGCGCCTGCTGGCTTACGCCACTGGGCGCTCTTTCCCAACACCTTCCTGAGACAACACCGCTCCTAGCGCATACTCACTCACATCTGTGGTGTTCCTACCCCTGCGCCGACTTTTCCCCTGACAACTTGAGCCCAAAATGTCTCATTTTTTGGAACACGCTATTTAAGTGTTGCACGTGTTCAACCTCGTTCTTATTGAACACAAGGTCATCCATGTAAATCTGACAGACGGTTTCGTCAATTCCTCTCAGAAACCCGTCCATCAGGCGCTGTAAGGTTATGAGGGCGATTTTGAGACCAAACGGCATCCTTGGAAACTCATAGTGACCCCTCGCAAAAGTGAACGCCGTCTTATGTTGATCATTAGGCAGGCAATCAGCAATCAGCATTTTAATTTGGTGGTACCCAGCCTTCAAGTCCAGTGTGTCTTCCAGCCTGTCCAAAATGTCTTCGAATCTGGGGATCGGATATTTCTCATCTATCGTATTTTCATTCAGCTTCGGGTAGTCTATCACGACCCTATATTCTCGGTATTTTCGCCTGACGTGATTTTTTTTTTCTCCGCCCACAATGGACAATTGTATGGAGACGTACTGTCTATTATGATTCTCTGTAGTTTTAAACTTTCGAGTTCCTCCCGGATGTGTTGACGTTCGGATGTGCTCCAATTCGTGCACCCTCGTTCCTCCGTTGTTGACGAAATTTGTAGGTTTTACCTTTTATCTTAATCCTCCATTTCTCCTTGCCATTCTTAATCCAATCACCGACCTTCCCTAACAGGTCACACCCCACAATTATTTCATATTACTTTATATATATTTATATATAAGTACTCGTCTTGCCTTGCTGGCTATCCTCTCGCTCATGGTCTCCTGCATCAGTTTCTGTCCCTCAGGTCTCGGAAATTTCGTTGGTTTCACTCGCGGATCCGTTCGTCCATCGAGAGATTCTCTTCCCCCGTAATCTCTGTGCTTTGACTTCCATCGGTTCAGGCTTATTTTACTTCCTCCGCCGATACATATAGGGATACTGTCGAGCAATATGTCCTTCTGCCCCACATTCAAAACATCGGGTGGGGGGGTATGCTACCACGTGTCCGGCTTTACCACACTTGCAGTCTTATGCCACCATTTTTTTTTAGTTAAGCTTGGCCTCTTCTATTTTCTTGGTTACTAGCTCTCTCTCTTCTACCCCCTCCGTGTTTTCTTCTTCTCCAAGGGTAGGGCACGTTTCTTGGCCGTTGATATTCTATACGGGTCCATCCTGGCTCTTCTACTTCCATTCGAGCCTCTACCTCTCTAGTACTTGTATCTGTGAGAACTTAAGCAATTTCCACAAATGAGTGCTCCCTCGGAAATCCCACCTTCTTCCCTAGCATTTGCCAACTGAATCTTCAGTGCTATGGATAGGAATTGCATCCGACCCTGTACCCGGATTGTTCCAATCATCTCGCTGAGTTTATCTTGTATTCTGTATATTTCTTCTAAGCGAAAGAAAAATGTTAAAAATGAGAAGAATGATCTAACACGCTTGGAATGCAGTAAATTACTGGGTTTATTGTGCTCAGTACATCTCTTTATATACATTCGATCAGTCGACATATACTTCGAGTATATTGTCAGTCAGCTGATATCGAAGTAACAGCTGGCTGTAACTTACATATAACTGTATACATGTATGTACATATGTGTGTGTATATATATATATATGCATATTTTAACTCTCCATGTTAAAAAATATGTTTATTGTATTGAGAACAAAATTAAACTTTAATACTTTCGAATATATTGGATTAAAAATCACTCGTTATATGGAGGTTATATGATGAGATATTGTTACATAAATACAAATGCTTTTAAACCAGAGATAGTACTAGTACTGGTACTGGTGGAGTAGTGGTGTTGTGATCAGAGAAACAGTCAATTACAAACGGTATTGACCACCTTCCTTGAGGTTACATTCAGGCTGTTTATCAAAGGACCCTTCGCCTCTGTTACTTCTACTTCCTCTTGCTTCGGGTAATCTCCCTTTTGTCCTTTGCCGGCAACTTAAACGTGTTCCTGATTTCTCAGTGGATAATTGCTGGCCTCCTTTCAGAGAGCTTCGTTCTATCTGTTCTCCTGGCAATAATGCTTGAATAAACTGATTAATCAACATTGCTTTAATTTTCGTACAATAATTCCATCAACACAGATATTTTACTAGCCTTTTTGACGGTTTCAGCCGTTCTACAAGTTATTTCGCAGTTGACGGTCAACGTGGTAAGTTATGTTACGTTAAAAATAAAAAATTGACAATTGTAATATATAATAAAGAAATACGAAAATATTTTCTTAATGTTATAAGTTCTTACTGGATGAGTTTTCATTAATATAATTATATGTAGCGAATGAAAGTACTCTTACTTATTTGAATTTCTTTATTTAATGATTTATAAACAACGTTTCGAGGCTATCACTCCATCATCAGGTATCTACAAACAAATTCACACTAATCACCTGATGCATACAACAATTAATATATATATATATATATATACCACTTTTTTTTTTTAAATTTAAAACAATAAATATATCTATATTAAATTTGTTCCAATAAAACACATCGAACAATACGAATGATAGATAGGATACAAAAAGATGATAGGAATAATAATTATCAATATTTTGAAATGAACTATGTACCGAATTTAATAGATAAAATTAAAAGGAGCTTTATATAATATGACCATAATAATCTAAAATTAAATTAAGTAATTATCTCAATAATATGAAAGATAAAGTTAATAACAAAGATAAACAAATTGTAATTTACAAAAATAATTGCCAGAATTGTGAAAGTATTTATATAAGAGAGACAAAAAATTAAATACCAGACCTCAGCAACACAAAAGTAACTGTAAAAAAGTAAAAAATATTAACACAACAGCACGGGTTCAACATAGTATAAAATTTAAACATAAATTTGATTTTAAAAATCCAAAAATTTTAGACATAGTCAATCGCACAAAAAATAGGAAAATAACAGAAGCAATACATACCACTAAAACCATTGAAAACGCTATTAATTTTAAGACAGATACTAAAAATGTATGTAGACATTACATAGATATTGTTGATCATCTATTAATTTAAGGTTATAAATCAATGTTGTTTTATTGGAACAAATTATATTTTGTAGTGTGGTGATATAAGTAATATATTTGTAAATAAATATTGTTAATAGATTAGTCATATTTTGTTGAATAGAGGTAGGAGATAATTGACAAAGTTTGTAATCTATTTGTTATCACTTCTGTAAGGATAACCTTGTTTTTAAGAATGTATATAATGTATTAAGGAGAACAGTTAAATGTGATATTAAAACATATATTTATTTTATATTTAGGTATTTGTTTTAAATTTAAAAAAAAATACCACATTATTATTAATTTTTGTATGCATAAGGTGATTAGGGTGAATTTTTTTGTAGATACGTGATGGGATGATAGCCCCGAAATGTTATAAATTAATCATTAAATCAATAAATTTAAATAAGAAAGAGCACCTTCATTAACTACATCTAATTATACGAAAATATTTATTTTTGAATTCATTTCATACATAGCGAGACCACTTTGGAAGTAAAGTTTTTTTAGATTTGAGAGTGAGGGGGACTTTAAAACGTATCTCCTGTCGAATATAGGCTCAAAAGTTCTCAATACTTTCCTTAAATACATTTTTCATATAGGGTTAATTGAAAATAAAATATGTAGGCACGGTTGAGACGTCTAACCTCATAAATGCAGCGGCACCGGTTCGAATCTGGCCTGGGGGTTGGACTTTTACTTCTTGGCGGCCCCACAGAATGAAGTCTTTTCTCATCCTTACTTTGATTAGAATAAGTTGGATACCTGTAGATAAACTCCCTCTTCCCGTACAGTACAGGGTAATAAAAGAAAAAATAAAATTGATTTTTAACTATAGAAACAATTTTGCTTTTTTCAATTAATTAAAAAAAAAATCTGTACCGCTACAACTCATGAAGAGTCAGGGGTACAGTGCTTTTTGAGGAAGTACTGTTAATAGACCAACGGTTATGCAAGGAAGTGAATTGTTCAGATTCGCACTCGGCCGCTAGATTTTCTCTCAATTAAGGGCTGGAGAGCTCCTGAATCCACAGAGTTGACTCACGTCTACAGTATGAGAATAAAGAATTATCTGTCCTAGCCGGATTTGAACCTGGATCATTGGAGTTAGTAGCTGAGTGCCTTACTATTGAGCCACTTTTTATTTAATATTAGTAACTGTATGAAGCATACCTTCACCTTAATGCCAGGGACACTTCACTTTTGGTTGGCTGGTTGGGTTTGAGTGGACTGTATAATTGAAAAATAAAACATGATTGAATGAAAAATTTTTTTTTTTTTTTTTTATTTATTTGTTGATATTTACAACTGTATAAAAAAATACAACCAGTAAATTTGATCATAATGACATATGATATGATACAAGATGTAGAGAAACTACCCAGTAGTAGAACTCTAAAACAGTTTACAATATAAGGTCACGAGGCCA
>NW_027115109.1:1951353-1954828 GCF_000696795.3 Halyomorpha halys
AAGAAGACGAGACAACGTCCACCACACGATGACATTGCTGGATAGTGGAGTGGGACGTTCGGAATCCAAACTGGTGATCTGGGATTATATGATTGGAATCTAGGATGGGGTATAGGCGTTTCAAAATAAGTTTTTCGAGGATTTTTCCCATGATCGGTAATAGAGAGATGGGACGAATGAAAAATAAAATTCTATTTTTTAAGTTACAAGTGGTGTAGGGGTGGCCGAAAGACAACATTTATGTTTAGATGGTTAGTAAATTTTGAATGGCTGGGCTATGGAATTGTAGATAATGAGGTGGTTGATGATGATTACTATGTGGTGGTGAATGCTAATTATTGCCATGTGGACTTACTTCATTCTTCTTTCTTCCCTCCGCATTACACCTCTCTCCCCTCTGCTGGCTGGGAACTGCTCAAGTAAATCTACTCACTCATGTAGATATTAATGATGAGTTAACAAAATAAAAAAATGGACGCTTCTCTGGTTGAAGACAAGATGGCTATCTCATATCAGTCTGGGTTACTTCTCTTGCGCGCTGGAGGAGGTGAGATTTGGCTGTTGGCCACATGGGGCGCTACTAATCTTATACATGACAGCCTGTCCTATTCAACCTTTCGGTTGCCGTAGGTTATCCGGAACAGTAACAATTATTAATATTCTTCTTTTTCTGCTTCACCGTTCTGCCCTTATATTATATAATATTATGATTATTATTTATTATTTATAGAACTCTGTTGCGGTTGTTTTAATAGGATTTATTTATTTTTTTAATTTCAATCAAAAATATCGAAGAAAAACCTTTGAACTACATTAAGCCTACACTTTTTATTTATAACTATGTCATAATTACAATTTAATAATTTTTTGTAGCATTCCAGCCTTTCTATTCTCCATTTTCAAACAGTATATAAAAAATATTTTTATTGTACCGATCTAGGACGTACTTATATAAACTTATTTAAAATTCTGCTTTTCCTTATATTTTTACTATCATTAATTTCATTTTTGGTGATTTTTTTAATATATATTATTAATAATTAACTCTCGAAACCCCATAAGAAAGTTTCTATTTCTTTTATAAACGTATTTTTCACCTTTCCCTATCTTCGAATTTTTGATTTACATAAGTACTTCCAAGAAGTGTAGAATTAAAAATAGTTTTTGTATAAAGAATGTTTATCAGTTCTTTTTTTTATACCTTCACTAGACTTCCCTCAACGATATATCATGATAATAACGACATATTATGATAATAACATAGGATTTAATTTAAGCAGATATCTTACTTTGACTTAACCAAATTGATTTATTAACGTAGTACTGACTCTCTGGGGCCATCCAATTAGTTGTATCGGTGGCAACTGTTGTAATATTTTTGTTGTTAGGACGATTGTTGGTAAAATATAATATGAAACGGGGGAAGTATTAACAAGGTAGAAATGATCGAACGGTCCTGCCAGACCATTCGTCATAAGATACGACATGGCACCAATAGTCGCCTTGCTATTTTCATCCAACCTGTCAAGCTTGTCGAATCAATCTTTCTCCTGCCCTCACATTACTTCAACATCGGAATTGAGGGTAGAAATGAAGGTTATTTGTTTGTTTAGAGAAAGTATTTATAAACGCACAGCTATGTTATGAAATATGTTTTACTTAACTCATAACTAATATATGCCTCAATGATAATTAATTATTTTTTCTGAATAACCAGAGTTGTTTTTCAATTCTACTAAAAAAATCATATATATGTCTTATCTTTCTTTTATTTTTTTATTTTTGAAATTCAAATTTTTATTATTGTTAAATATTTCAATCTTCCACAACCTTGGGCAATATGTAATAGTGATAAATGATCACAATGATGAGAAGATAGCTAACCATGGACAATATTTATGAAAAGGGGGTGAGGTCAGAAACTAACACAAATAAGCTGAAAAAACTTATTTAAAAGTGCCAACGTTTCGGTCAGAATTTCCAACCTTCATCAGGGCTAAGAACAAAGAACAAGATAATAACTAATAAATAAAAAAAATATTAACAGAATGATTATTTTAAATAATTGTACAGAATAAAAATTAATAACAATAGAGTAATGAAAGAAATAGAAAATAAAACGTATATATAGGTAATTAAATATATAAGTAAAATAACATAATTAAGGAATTAAAAATTTAAAGTTATATAACGCAAAGAAACAAAGAAATATGATTATTTTAATTTAGAATTAACTTAAAAATTAAAGTTATGGAAAGAAAAAAAAAAGAGAGAAAAAAATATATGTAACTAATGAAATATTTATCATAGATAAATGATCACATTGATCCCAAAATTAAAAAATAAATAATAAAATATGTATATAAATGAATAAAGATCTCTTCTATATGTATATAAACAGAAATATAAATAAAATGAAAATAATCAAATTATGTACATGAAGAAATAAGGAGAAAATAAAATAAGTACAATTTTGAACTAATTTAACAATAAAATAAAATCACTAACCACATTTACATTATTATGTACAATTTTTTACACTCTCATCCAGAGATTCCCCACGCCCACCCTATCCCCACGCATTAGAGTAGAGCAAGGCTCTTCCAGATCCCAGCGCAGCCCTCTCACCGTGTTACTGTTAATAAGTCAATGGAGGCTGAGTAAGTGCGCTAAAGCCGCAAAGTGTCTAGATGACATCTGGTCATTACCAGAAATATATTTTTCTCTTAACCATGCTCATTTTCTTTTTGAAAGTAAAGTTACTGAAACGTCATAATGGATAAATCACCCAATGATGTCAGCGATTTTTTTCAAAGATTTTCATTAGAGTCCTATACTGCCTTACCATGGTTGGGGGTCAAAGTTTTTCATATTGAGGGACCGCCACTCAATGAAAAAAGTCAACGCCTCAGGCCGGATTCGAATTGGACAATTCCAGACATCAAATTGGTAAGACTGTCTTAACCACTGAGCTACCGTTGGCCCGGTGAGTGAATTAATGATGACGGTATTCTATTTTTGTGTTTTATTGCGAATATTTATGAAATTTTATTTATTTTTTTAATTATTTATTTATTACTATTAACAACTGTACATTCATATACCTAAATCCAGTAAATTTGATTTTAATTTATAATATAATGTTTCCCAATCCCTGCAAGCCACTTGAATATCCATCTTCCTACCGTCCTATTTCACTCCTGCCCATTATGGGCAAAATCCTAGAAAAACTCTTATTAAATCGCCTCTATCCAATCCTTGACTCATACATGTTATTCCTGACCACCAGTTTGGATTTAGAACAATCCATTGTACCATACAACAGAGTCATCGAGTGGTTGATGTCATATCTTTCACATTGGAGCGCGGTATGTACTGCACGGGAGTCTTCCTCGATGTTGACCAAGCTTTTGATCGAGTCTGGCATCCAGGTCTGCTCAATAAACGTCGTCAATTCCTACCCCCAACATATTTC